>NW_027175693.1:0-54000 GCF_028021215.1 Eschrichtius robustus | reverse complement strand
CTGGGATGGAAAGTTCCTACCTAACCCTTGCACAAGCACAAGCATATTGGTCATTGGTCAAAGACTTTCCCCACAAGCTGAGCACGTTTGGTCCCATCTAGCTTCCGAAGGTCGAGTTTACCTAGCTAGGAATCAAACTTCAGGAAATGTACTCAGGTTGCTGGCGACTGCAAGTTGTTTCACCAGGCAGCCCAAATCCATTACACCTAATTGTATTTTCCAGGGGCAGAGCAAATGGTGTCAACTTACAGGCCTCCAGCCTGGGAGGGGCGATGTACATTTTCTCCATGGGAAACAATCCCATGCCTTCAGTGAGAAAAGCCTCTATGTCTCTTTTCTTCGGCAGCCCAGGGATAGCGTCAGTTCTGAAATTCTTCCGAAGGAGCAGAGTCAGAGCACCTTTGGACCACAGAGCAGGTGCAGCCCAGAACATGGACTGTTCCTGGCCTGAGAACCACCCCCCTGCCCAACGCTGCTTTGGGGTACACACGTGTAGAGGAAGTGTGTTGAATTCTGCTGCGTGATAACTTCTCCGGGCCACGTAGTGTGAACGCAAGTAGAGTGGCCCTACATCTCATCCCAGTTTCCTGTGTAAGTTGTACAAGGCAAACTCCCTGCTTGAATCCCTGGGTGGGGTACGTACCCTCCAGAGAAAGATGGATGCTTGGGACCCAGGGCTGGTATCTAGGTTAATGTTCTGTGCATCCACTTCACAGCTGTTCTCTCTATGTGGGTCCGAAAGGCTTTTGCAAGTGTTTCCTGAGAGGGTCGGAAACAGGAAAGTAGCCCACAGGCCTACGAAGATGCCACTTCTCTCCAGCAATAAAGCTACCAGCCTCAGACACTTGGGTTCTCTTTGGTACATGAAAGAACACTCTGCTTGGAAGGTTCTACCACACAGTTTGAGAGTCGCACTTCCACTGCGTCCTAGGATTCCAAGTGTTGCCATGCCATCACAATGTCCAATTCTTAGGCCTATGACTACAGAGTGTCTGGCAGCTCACAAAGAGACCTTAGGAATGCAGGCTTTTTGGCTCGTTCCACCGAGGAACCAGCTGCTCCAGATCCTCTGTCATTATGTATTTCATGTCAGAATATCTCTGGGCGCCCTCATTCCTCCTGCACATAGTAAGACACAAACGGAATTTCCCTAAAGGGAAGAAACCTTCTGAGTCCGGCAGAGAGGCAGTCTCTCCCACTCAGCATTCCCACACGGCTGAGCTCAGGGTATGGGACCGAGAGAGGGAGAAAGACAGCTGTATCCCCGAGCTTTTCCACAATGTAGTATAGGCCTCACCCTTCAAACCCACGTCCATTTCATAGAGAAAACACCAGGCCTCGGTGTGCTTTCCTGCGGCAAGGAAACTTTGCTTTCGTTCCTTAGGTGGCACATTGGCTCAGGACTGCCCTACTCCAAGGACTCACGGTGTGCAGCCCGATTGGTTGAGATCAGCCCTTCTGGCTCTTTCACGGATGAAACCAACTGGGAAAAGCGGCATTCATAAGCTGGGGACCGTGGTGGCTTTCCCTAGTCTACACAGAAACAGCACTCTGAGGGAGAGGAACTGCTGGCGTTTGGTAGCAAAATCTCCTATTCTGAAGAGAAACATTTCGTTGTAAGTGGGTTCCATCAGCCTTGCCACATTTTTTCAGCTGGCTATAATGGAGGGCAGTCAGTTGGCAGACTTACCTGAGGCCCTGCTTCCCAGGCTGTGATAGAGACCCGCCGCCTGCTTCAGCCCAAAGGGACAGCTTATGGTATGGTAAAAACCCTGGTATGGAAAGTTCCTACCTAACCCTCGCACAAGCACAAGCATATTGGTCATTGGTGAAAGACTTTCCCCACAAGCTTAACACGTTTGGTACCATCTAGCCTCCGAAGGCCGAGTTTACCTAGCTATGAGTCAAACTTCAGGAAAGGTACTCAGGTTGCTGGCGACTGCAAGTTGTTTCACCCTGCACTTGCACCTTGCCTGTGGCCAATGCATACATACTCTGATGAGGAAGAGACAAGTGATGCAGGTCCTCTAATGGATTTCCCACTTATCTGTAGATGACAACAGAGAAACTTGCCCTTGGAACTTGAGACAGGCTTATGTGCAAGTCTACTCAAAATGGAACAGCCGTTTCCTCCTGCCCCCAGGTACACGTTCCGTACTTTGCCTGGGCAGAGGCTGTGAGGCTTTGTTGATCCAGCTCGTGGGAAACGGATATATAAGTTCTGCGAGGAACGAGGATTTCCTTCCCTGAAGCAGCGCCTGTGCTTCCACATCGCCTTTGGCACACGGTGCTTTGAGCGGCGCTCTCAAGGAACTGGAAAGAGCCAAATGGCAGGAATATTAATCACGACGCTTCATGCACTACCCTCACCCTTCAGATACATCTTCCCCTCAGGGAAGTATCCCTGAAGAGTAGTAGAGGCTTACGGTGAGAAACAAGTGCCTGCAAACCTAGGGTGAAAGGCAGGTTTCACTCTGCCGTCTGAAAAATCTTGCCCTGCACGTTGACTGAGATCACGGCGTGTTCGATCCGTATCCAATAGCACGTACAATTCCACCGCTTGGGCACAAAGAGCTGCAGCAGAGCTCGAATGCCCCAGAGCACGTTCAATACTCCTGGTGCCTGCAACAAGCAATGTCGTACACAACACTTTTCGACTATGACTTCCTTTCAAGGAAAGGCCGCAGGGCAGTGTCATTGAATCCGAGAGAGGGAAACACTTGGCTGCATTCTTCAGGTGAGACACAGGTAAAACTGTGCCATCTGAAAAGCTCAGGTTCCCTTTTGGAAGCTCTTCGTTGTATGCGGGACGGGAAGGCCTTTGCTTGTGGTCTGTGGCCATTGCCAGGCTAGGACGGAGGAAACACCGCCTTTCCAACCACGGTTGTTAGCATGCATGGGAGAGAACTCACGCCCTGTTTCAGTCACCTGCCAGCCATACATACACGTCAAGGACAGTGTTCCCAGAGATACCTTCCTGTAAATGGGAGAGAGGAAGTTTGACTGGGCAAAACTCAGCCTTGGCGGGCCCTCTGAACAGCTTGCTCCCTTGATGGCCTATGAGCAGAGAGCATCACGCAGCGTTCGGTGAAGCTCATGGTAGGGCTGACTTTAGGGCTGTCGCCGACACTCCTTGGGCTCTAGCCCTCTCAACCTCCTCCGGCCCTTACTGGCCTTCTCTGACACACCTCAGCGAGTAGAGAGCTTAGGGCGACACATTCATTTTACGATGGGAAGCAGGATTTCACAGCAGTGTGTCAAGCCCTCCGGCCTTCTCTCCTTTGGCAGGCAGAGCTTTTTCACTTCTTGCAAACGCCTCAGCGGAGAGCCCAAAGTATTCCTGATCTCTTCAACAGTGTAGTGCTGCACTAGACCTCAAATATGTCTTCGCTGCGAGATACATTAGAGCGTGTACTCGTTGTTTCTGAAGGTGAGATACGCTTCCCTAAGGGGCTTTCAGGGTGAAACCTGTGGTGAGGGGCCGTCTGCAAGCCCTTGCTATCGCATCCGTCAGCGGCGGTGGTGGCAGTCAATTTCTAACAGCAAATGGAAATATCAGCTCTCCATGTTTACGGACCACACACCACCGTGTGTCAAAGGGAAAAGTCTACCTTTCCTTCAGAGTCCTAAACCTTGAGACAAACATGGTGTGGGTGGCTCCGTTGCAAGTATTTCAGGATACAGGGGGAAACTTCCCATTCTATGAGGGGCGAATAGGATCTGCTTCTTTACTGTCCGTTCAAGTCCATTTCCAGGAACACATCAGAGTCTTTGGTAAAGCTCGTTGTGTGAATGGCCTGAGGAAGAAGGCACTCAGTGCTGCAGTAGGTTGGCTGGCTGATATTCCACGCATGCTACACAGCACCTTGTACTTGCATCTTGCCTGTGGGAAACGCATACCTACTCTGATGAGGAAGAGACTAGCTATTCAAGTCTTCTAATAGATTTTCCACTTATTTGTAGTTGACAACAAAGTAGCTTTCCCATGAAACTTGAGGCAGGCTTGTTTGCAAGTCTACACAAAATGGAACAGCCGTTTCCTCCTGGCCCCAGGGACACGTTCCATACTTTGCCTGTGCGGAGGCTATGAGGATTTGCTGATCCAGCTCGTGGGAAACGGATATGTAAATTCTGTGAGGAACGAGAATTTCCTTCCCTGCAGCATCGCCTGTGCTTCCACTTCGCCTTTGGCACACAGTGCTTCCAGCTGCACTCTCAAGGAACTGGAAAGAGCCAAATGACAGGAATGTTAATCACGACGCTTCATGCACCACCCTCACCCTTCAGATACATCTTCCCCTCAGGGAAATATCCCTGAAGGGTAGTAGAGGCTTACGGTGAGAAACAAGTGCCTGCAAACCTAGGGTGAAAGGCAGGTTTCACTGTGCCATCTGAAAAATCTTGCCCTGCACGTTGACTGAGATCACTGCGTGTTAGATCCGTACCCAATAGCACTTACAATCCCGCCGGTTGGGCATAAAGAGCTCCAGCAGAGCTCGGAGATCCCAGAGCACGTGCAATACTCCTGGTGGTTTCAACAAGCAATGTCGTACAAAGCACACTTCGAATATGACTTCCTTTTAAGGAAAGGTCGCAGGGCAGGGTCATTGAATCTGAGAGAAAAACTTGGCTGCATTCCTCAGTGAGACACAGGTAAAACTGTGCCGTCTGAATAGCATTTGACCTCCAGTTTGCTTGAGCACACTTTGGGTTGCTCACCATCAGGTCGGACTGAATGTGCCAGGTTGTGAAAAATATACGGACGACATCTTTGCACGGATCGTAGGCCAGAGTTGCCTATCCTCTCCTAGTAAAACAAGGAGATAGACAATTTGTGCCGGTAACGGGGCACAAAGGACTTCAAGTTCCCTTTTGGAAGCTCTTCGTTGTATGCGGGAAGAGAAGTCCTTTGTTTGCAGTCTGTGGCCATTGCCGGGTTAGGACAGAGGAAGAATTGCCTTTGCAACCACGGTTTTTAACACACATGGGAGAGACACACGCCCTGCTTCAGTCACCTGCCATCCATACATACACGTCAAGGACAGTGTTCCCAGAGATACCTTCCTGTAAATGGGAGAGAGGAAGTTTGACTGGGCAAAACTCAGTCTTTGAAGGCCGTCTGAACAGCTTGCTCCCTTGATGGCCTTTGAGCACAGAGCATCACGCAGCGTTCGGTGAAGCTCATGGTAGGGCTGATTTTAGGACTATCACCCACATTCCTCGGGCTCTAGCTCTCACAACCTCCTCCGGGCCTTACTGGCCTTCTCTGACACACCTTGAGGAGTAGAGAGCTTAGGGCGACACATTCATTTTACGATGGGAAGCAGGATTTCACAGCAGTGTGTCAAGCCCTCTGGCCTTCTCTCCTTTTGGGTGCAGAGCTTTTGCACTTCTTGCCACACCTCAGCAGAGAGCCCACAGAATTCCTGATCTCTTCAACAATATAGTGCTGCACTACACTTCCAATATGTCTTCGCTGCGAGATACATTAGAGAGTGTAGTTCTTGTTTCTGAAGGTGAGGTACGCTTCCCTAATGGGCTTTCAGTGTGAAACATGTTGCGAGGGGCCGTTTGCAAGCCCTTGCAATCGCATCCATCAGCGGCTGTGGTGGCAGTCAAGTTCTAACAGCAAATGGAAATATCAGCTCTCCAAATTTCCGAACCACACCCATCCGTGTGTCAAAGTGAAAAGTCTACCTTTCCTTTAGAGTCCTAAACCATTTGAGACAAACATGGTGTGGGATCCTCCGTTCCAAGTATTTAAGGATACAGGGGGAAACTTCCCATTCTAAGAGGGATGAATAGGATCTGTTTCTTTACTGTCCGTTCAAGTCCATTTCCAGGAACACATCAGAGTCCTTGGTAAAGCTCGTTGTGTGAATGGCCTAAGGAAGAAGACACTCAGTGCTGCAGTAGGTTGGCTGGCTGATATTCCACGCATGCTACACAGCACCCTGTCCTTGCACCTTGCCTGTGGGAAATGCATACCTACTCTGATGAGGAAGAGAGAAGCGATGCACGTCTTCTATTGGATTTCCCACTTATTTGTAGATGACAACAAAGAAGCTTTCCCATGAAACTTGAGGCAGGCTTATGTGCAAGTCTACACAAAATGGAACAGCCGTTTCCTCCTGCCCCCAGGTACACGTTTCATACTTTGCCTGTGCGGAGGCTATGAGGCTTTGTTGATCCAGCTCGTGGGAAACAGATACGTAAATCCTGTGAGGAACGAGGATTTCCTTCTCTGCAGCACCGTCTGTGCTTCCACTTCGCCTTTGGCACACGGTGCTTCGAGCAGCGCTCTCAAGGAACTGGAAAGAGCCAAATGACAGGAATGTTAATCACGACGCGTCATACACCACCCTTCATATACATCTTCCCCTCAGGGAAATATCCCTGAAGTGTAGTAGAGTCTTACGGTGAGAAACAAGTGCCTGCAAACCTAGGGTGAAAGACAGGTTTCACTGTGCCATCTGAAAAATCTTGCCCTGCACGTTGACTGAGATCACTGCGTGTTAGATCCGTACCCAATAGCACTTACAGTTCCGCCAGTTGGGCACAAAGAGCTCCAGCAGAGCTCGGAGATCCCAGAGTACGTGCAATACTCCTGGTGCCTGCAACAAGCAATGTTGTACACAGCACACTTCGAATATGACTTCCTTTCAAGGAAAGGCCGCAGGGCAGGGTCATTGAATCTGAGAGAGAGAAACACTTGGCTGCATTCCTCAGGTGAGACACAGGTAAAACTGTGCCTTTTGAAAAGCATTTGACCTGCAGTTTGCTTGAGCACACTTTGTGTCGCTCACCATCAAATCGGACTGAATGTGCCAGGTTGTGAAAAATTTACGGACGACATCTTTTCACGGATCGTAAGCCAGTGTTGCCTATCCTCTCCTAGTAAAACATGGAGAGAGAAAGTTTGTGCTGGTAACGTGGCAGAAAGGACTTCAGTAATGTTAATCACGACGCTTCATACACAACCCTCAGATAGATCTTCCCCTCAAGGAAAAATCACTGATTGGTAGTAGAGTTTTACGGTGAGGAACAAGTGGCCGAAAACGTAGGGTTAAATGCATGTTTCACTCTGCAGTCTGAAACATCTTGCTGTGTACTTTGACTGAGATCACTGCGTTTTAGACCCGCGCCCAATAGCACTTACAATTCCTTGGTCTCCTAACTTACAGACCGCGTCTCTACACGCCTCCTAAGGCAGGTATGTCTTGCAGCACCATAAGAGCCCTGATCAGGGAACCCTGGCAGGTATGACAGTCGGGTAAATTTCTGCTTCTTTTCCCAGCTCCTCCTTCTTTGTGCGATGAGAAGGCCTCTTGCTTGTCTTGGCTGCATTCCTCAGGTGAGACACAGGTATAACGGTGTAGTGTGAAAAGCATTTGACCTCTAGTTTGCTTGAGAACACTTTGTGTCCTTCACCATCAAGCCCGTCTAAATATGCTAGGTTGTGAAAAATTTACGGAGGAAACCTTTGCACGGATCATAAGCCAGAGTTGCCTATCCTCTCCTAGTAAAAATACGGAGAGAGGAAGTTTGTGCTGGTAACGTGGCACAAAGGACTTCAGGTTCCCATTTGGAAGCTCTTCATTTTATGTGGGAAGAGAAGGCCTTTGCTAGTAGTCTGTGCCATTTGCAGGCTTTGGCACCGCAGAGGAAACGCCTTTCCACCCACGGTTGTTAACATGCATGTGAGAGAACACACTCCCTTTTTCAGTCACCTGCCAGATATCCGTACACGTCAAGTACACTGTTTCCAGAGATACCTTCATGTAGATGGGAGAGAGGAAGATTAACTGGGAAGGTTTCAGTCTTGGCAGGCCGTCTGATCGGCTTGCTCTTTTGTTGGCTTTTGAATACAGAGCGTCACGCACCGTTCGCTGAAGCTTATTTTAGTGACTTTTTTGCGGGTCTCACCCAGTCTCTTTGGGCTACTGCCCTCCGAACCACTCCTGGCCCTTGCTGGCCTTCTCTGAAACACCTCGGGTAGTAAAGAGCTTAGGGCGACACATTCATTTTCTGATGGGAAGCAAGTCTTTAAAAACAGTGTGTAAAGCCCTCTGGCCTACTCTCCTTTGGCACGTAGAGCTTTGGTGCATCTTGCAAATACCTCAGGAGAGAGCACTATGTATTCCTGATCTCTTCAACAGTATAGGCCTGCACTACACTTCAAATATATCTTCCCCTCGAGACACACCAGAGCTTTTAGTTGTCCCTTCTGTTGGTGAGATATGCTGCCTACTAGGCCTTACGGGAGAAACACGTTGCAAGGGCCGTATGCAAGCCCTTCAGTCGCATCGTGTGGTGGCTGTGTTTGCACTCAAGATCAAACAGCAAATAGAAATATCATCTATCCAAGTTTACGAAACACACCCCTCCACGTGTCAAAGGGAAAAGTATGCCTTTTCTTTAGAGTCGAAAACCCTGTTAGAGAAACATGGTGTGGGTAGCTCTTTACCAAGTATTTCAGGGTACATAAAGAAGCTCCCCATTTTACATGGGATGAAGAGGATGTGTTTCTGTATTGTTTGTTCAAGTCCATTTCCAGGAACACATCAGAATCTCCTGTTAACCCCGCAGTGTTACAGCCCTGAGAAAAAAGGCACTCGATGATTCAGTGTCTTGTCTGACATCCTTGCACCATAATCAACCCTGTGCCCACATCTACTTGCACCTGTCTTGTGAGAAACGCACACCCTGACACACAAGATACAAGTGATGCGGTCAGTCTAAATGGCTTTTAGCCTTATTTGATGTTGAAATTACAGAAAGCTTCACCATGAACCTTGAGACAGGCTTATGTGGAGGTCTCCCAAAGAGGTTACTACACCCTCCTCCTGCCCCCAGGAACACTTTCAATACCTTTCATCAACCATGGCTATGAAGCTTTGTTGATCTAGCTCTTCAGAAACGCATTAATTTCTTCTGTTGGAAAGAGCCCTTTATTCCTGGGTGTACCATTCGCCCTTCCGATTTGCGTTTGGCACACAGTGCTTCGGCACCGATCTAAAGGAACCTCAAAAAGCCGAATTACAGGACTCTTAATCAGGATGCTTCATATACCAACCTTTAGATATGTCTTCCACTCAAGGAAAAAACACATGGACAGTGACACTTTCTTACGTTGAGAAAAACGTGGCTGCAATCCTCGGGTGGAGATTCACGTTTCACTCTGCCGTCTGAAACATTTTCACTTGCACGTTGGTTGAGCACACTGCGGTTTTCTCCCCGGCCAATAGCTCCTACAGTACCTGAGTTTTCTAACTTACAGATTGTGTCTCTACACGCATCCTCAGCCAAGTATGCTTTCCATGCCTCGTAACACCCCTGATACAGAAGCTCTGTGGGGGTAGCATGGTACAAATACTTCTGGTTCCTCTGGAAGCTCTTGTTTCTTTGCGGGATGGGTGTCCCATCTCTTGTGCTCTCCGCTCATGCCCAGTGTTCTGCAGAGACATGAGAAAGAAGATACATCCTCAAGGTTACATGCCTGTGAAATAAAACCCTCCCTGACTCAGTCACCCGAGGGGAGTTCCATACACTTTAGGAACACCTTGCCTAACCGTACTTTCCTGTATGTTGGACAAACTCTCTCATGGACTTTGGAGGGACAAGGCTGTCCTTCCAGGAAGTCTGAAAGTTTTTCTGCCTTCATGGACTTTGAATCCACAACTTCTCTCAATTGTTGATACAATTTGAGAAAGGCTTTTGTGCAGGTCTCTCCAAAGCTTCACTAGCTACTCCTCGACGTTACCTAGAGATACACAACTGGCTTCGACCTTATGTGTGAGACTTCTTGGATCTAGCTTTTGCATACCCCATACATGTTTTCCAGGAGAAACGAGCCTTTCCATCCAGAGTTTGAAGCCTTCTTTCCCCATCGTGTTCGGCACGCAGAGCTCCAGCACAGCTAGGTGATCTTCGAGGAAGAGCAGAATTACAATGGTCTCAAACAAAGAATTTCATACACACCACGCTTCAACGATGACTTCTGCTCAATGAAAGAACACAGGGCAGAGTCGTTGTATCTGAGAGGGAGAAACACTTGGCCTTATTCCTCAGGTGAGACCCAGGTTCCACTGTGCTTTTGGAAAAGAATCTTGACTTCCAATTTGCTTGAACACACTTCGTGCTCCTCACCTTCAAGTCGCACTTAATGATGCTAGCTTCCCCAAAATGTGCAGAACGCATCTTTACACATATCTTAAGCCTGGGTTGCCTACCTCTCATAGTAAAAACACGGATAGAGAAAGTTTTCTGCTGGCAGCGTGGAACAAAGGACTTCAGGTTACCATGGTGAAGCTCTTCATTGTGTATAGGAAGAGGAGGTCTCTGTAGTCTATGGCTTTTTCCAGGCTTTTGGAACTGGTAAAAATAGCCTTTCCATACACGGTTTTTAACACGCATTGGAGATCACACACTCCCTGTTGCAGTTACTTGCCTTAAGCTCCATACACGCCAAGGACACTGTGCCTATAGGTACCTTCATGTAGATGGTGAGAGAGGCAGATATTGACTGGGAAGGCCTCAACCTTTTTGTAGGTCGTCTGAACTGCTTGTTCACTTATTTGATTTTGAACACAGAGCGTCATGCACCGTTCACTGAAGATTTGGAAAGGGCTGAGTTTTGGGGTCTCACCGAAATTCCTTGGGATACTGCCCTCACACTCTCTCCTGGACCTAACTTGCCTACTCTGAAACACCTCGGGTAGGAAACAGCTTGTGAGCAACACATACATTTTCCGATGGGAATCAAGACATTAACTACAGTGTGAAAAGCTTTCTTGCCTTCTCTCCATTGGCACGCAGAGCTTTAGTGTATGTTTGAAACACCTCAGGAAAGAGCACTAAGTATTCCTGATCTCCTCAACAATATAGTCCTAAAGTCCTACACTTCAAATATATCCTCCCTTCAAGACAACCACTGTGCATCATTTCTTCTGATAGCGAGAAACGATTGTGTAGTGGCCACATGGGAGAAACACGTGGCAAAGGGCCATCTGCAAGCCCTTCCAATGGCATCGGACACCTGTGGTTTCGCTCAAGATCAAAGAGCAAATCAAAATATCTGCTTTCCAAGTTTACAAAACAAACCTCTCCACATGTCAAAGGCAAAAGTATAACTTTCATTATGAGTCGAAAACCCAGGTAGAGGAACATTGTGCTGTTAGCCTGGTAACAAGGACTTATGGCTATGTAGGGAAGTTCCCCATTCTACATGGGATGAAGAGTATCTGTTTCTGTAATGTCCATTCGAGTCCATTTCCAGGACCACGTCAGAGTGGCTTGTAAACGGTGCAGTGTTACAGGTCTGAGGAAGAAGACACTCGATGCTTCAGTCTCTTGGCTGACATCCTTGTACGGTAATCAACCCTGTGTCACATGTAATTGCACCTGGCGTGTGAGAAACGCACACCCTGACACAGAAGAGACAAAGGACGCGGACACTCCAAAAGGCTTTCCATCTTATTTGATGTTGAGAACACAGAACGCTTCCCCATGAACCTTGAGACAGGTTTATGTTCAGGCCTCCCAAACAAGTGACTATGCCTTCCTCCTTCCCCCGGGAACATGTTGGGTACATTGCATCAACCATGGCTATGAAGCTTTGTTGATCTAGCTGGTCAGAAACACATACATTTCTTTTGTGAGAAACAAGCCTTTCCTTACCATGTGTGCCGCCTGCCCTTCTGATTTGCCTTTGGCACAAGGCGCTTCGGCGTCTCTCTAAAGGAATTCCAAAAAGCTGAATTATAGTACTCTTAATCAAGATGCTTCATACACCACCCTTCATATATGTCTTCCACTCAAGGAATAAACACCATGGACAGTGGTACATTCTTACGGTGAGAAACACGTGGCTGCAATCCTCAGGTAAAGATACACGTTTCAATCTGCTGTCTGAAACATCTTCACCTTCACATTGACTGAGCACACTGCGGTTTTGCTCCCCAGCCAATAGCACCTACAATTCCTGGGTTTCCTAATTTACAGAACGCATCTCTACACACATCCTAAGCCAGGTATGTCTTCCATGCATCGTAACACCCTTGCTACAAAAGCTCTGTGCAGGTAGCATGGTACAGAAAAATTCTGTTTCCTTTGGAAGCTCTTCTATATTTGCAGGATGGGAGGGACCCTCGCTTGTGCTCTCTGCTCGTCCCTGTTGTTCAGCAGAGATATGAAAACACCGATACATCCTCATTGTTGCACGCCTGTGAAATGAAACCCTCCCTGCCTCAGTCACTCGAGGTGAGTTCCATACACTTTAGGAACATAGTGCCTAACTGTATTTTCCTGTAAGTGGGAGAAACACACTGATGGACTTAGGAGAGACAAGGCTCTCTTTCCAGGCAGTCTGAAAGTCTTTCCGCCTTCATGGAATTTGAATCCACAACTTCTCACACTTGTCAAAGCAACTTGAGAAAGGCTTTTGTGCACGTCTCTCCAATGCTTCACTAGCTACTCCTCGTTGATAAATGGAGTTCCACACCTGGAATCGACCACATTTGTGATACTTCTTGGATCTAGCTTTTCAGTACCCCATAAATATTCTCTAGAGGAAAGAAGCCTTTCCCTCCAGAGTGTGAAGCCTTCTTTCCTAACCGTTTTGGGCATGCAGAGCTCCAGCACAGCTCAAAGAACCTCAAGGAAGAACAGAATTACAAGCTATCAGATAAAGACCGAGAAAGGATAAGATGTTTATAGCTACTTGTGTCCACATCTCGGTATTCTTAATTCCTGTGTTCAGTGGTGCCTGTGCAGTTATTCCAATCAGGATGCAGCAGCTTTGCCCTCTTGTAGAGCCAAAGCAGTGGTCCCTTATGGCCAGGGTATTTAGCCGGCAATTCTGCCTGATTTGGAAACACAGCCAATGGGCTATACCAGCCATGGAGCACATATTAAATCTCTTCCGAGCAGAAGAGCAAATTTTCACTCCTACCCAACTGCTATGCAAAATCTCCAGTGTTACCCTGTGGAGCATGTCCTACATCCCTGCTGAGGCAGGCAGCCAATTCAGCAGCCCTGCCCAAATGTGGAGCAAATCCTCTGACCCCTCATAACCAGAGGGCTTGAACAATGACCCTACCCAGCAGCAGAAACTAGCATATAGCCCTGTCTGATTGCTGAACACAGCCTGTGGAAGCAGGGAGCCCAGCCTTAGAACCTGCCCTATTGGGGAGCATAATTTGTAACCCTACCCAACTAGGGAGTCTGGACAGTAGATCCCACTGAATCGCAAGCATTGTCTCTAGATTTACCAAACTTTGGGGTACAGTGGAGGCTCTGCCCAACCAGAGAACCCAGCCACCAACATTATCCAACAGCTGAGCACAGCCAAAGATCTACCCAATTGTCCCCATCCAACTTGAGGTACAGCCTGTGGTTCCATGTTGTGCCATTTGCAACAACTTGGATGATTCTTGGGGAATCATGCTAACTGAAATGTGAGAAAGAGAAATACTAGGTAATCTCACTTATATGTGGAATTTTAAACTGAACTCATAGAAACAGAGAGAGTAGATTGGTGGTTGCCAAGGATGAGGGGGTGGGGAAAATGGGTAAAAGTGGTCATAGTGTACAACTTCCAGTTATAAGTTGAATATGTTACTAGGATCTAATTATAGCATGGTTACTAGAGTTAACCTTACTGTATCATATTCTGTACTAAATACAATGTTATATGTCATTCATATTTCAATAAACTAGGAAGAATTAAGGTAAGGATCCAAATTAACTTTTCCTCAGAGATATCCAACAGATCCAGTACTATTTATTGTAAATACCATTCTTCTCCCCCCCCCCCCGTATGAATTGCAACCTTATAAGAATAGTTTTGTGTCTAGACACACTATTATCTTCCATTGGCTTATTTATCATTGCACCCATATTTATCTGATTATTTTAAATTGCCCTCTTTTATACTAGATTGGTTTATTTCTGGGATTTATATTTTGTTCCATTGATTTCATTTTTTTCTGCTGGCTCCCTGATTTGATAATAGAGTTAGAGCTGTAAACCAAGGTGAAAGTGAAAAGGCAGATTCTATGTACTTTTTCTTCTATCACATGTTTCATTTCATGAAAGAGGACAGACTCTCCTGAAATGGAATCTGGGAAATAGTATCTATGTTTCTCAAAATAAGCTATGTAGAAAGTAATTGCAAACTTCCTCTTTGCCCGTCCATCTCCACAACTCAGAATACCTGACACAGTTAGCATCATTCGTGTCAATAAAGTCTGGTAAGTCCTGCCACAGAATTCTTCCAGCTGATGGGAATCAAGCTCCTTGACTTCAGACTATATTACAAAGCTACGGTAATCAAAAGAGTATGGTACTGGCACAAAAACAGAAACATAGATCAATGGAACAGGATACAAAACCCAGAGATAATCCCACGCAATATGGTCACCTTATCTTTGATAAAGGAGGCAAGCATATACAGTGGAGAAAAGACAGCCTCTTCAATAAGTGGTGCTGAGAAAATTGGACAGCTACTTGTAAAGAATGAAATTAGAACACGCCCTAGCACCATACACAAAAATAAACTCAAAATGGATTAAAGACCTAAATGTAAGGCCAGACACTATAAAACTCTTAGAGGAAAACATAGGCAGAACACTCTATGACATAAGTCACAGCAAGATCCTTTTTGATCCACCTCCTAGAAAAATGGAAATAAAAACAAAAATAAACAAATGAGCATTAATGAACCTTAAAAGCTTTTGCACAGCAAAGGAAATCATAACAAAACAAAAAGACAACCCACATAATTGGGCAAAATATTTGCAAAAAAACCCACCAACATGGGATTTGCAAAATATTCAAACAGCACATGCAGCTCAATATCAAAAACAAACAAACAAACAATCCATCAAAAAATGGGCAGAAATTCTAAATAGACATTTCTCCAAAGGAGACATACAGATAGCCAAAAACCACATGAAAAAATGCTCAACATCACTAATTACTAGAGAAATGCAAATCAAAATTACAATGTCAGAATGGCCATCATCAAAAAGTCTACAAACAATAAATGCTGGAGAGTGTGTGGAGAAAAGGGAACCCTCCTACACTGTTGTTCAGACTGTAAATTGGTACAACCATTATGGAGAACAATATGGAAGTTCCTTAAAAAACTATAGATCTACCATATGATCCAGCAGTCCCACTCCTGGGCATATATCCATAGAAAACCATAATTCAAAAAGATACATGCACCCCGATGTTCATTGCAGCACTATTTACAATAGCCAAGACATGAAAGCAACCTAAATGTCCATCAACAGAGGAATGGATAAAGAGCAGGTGGTACATATATGCAATGGAATATTAACCATAAAAAAGAATGAAGTAACGCCATTTGCAGCAACATGGATGGACCTGGAGATTATCATACTAAGTGAAGTAAGTCAGAGAAAGAAAAATATCATATGATATCACTTATATGTGAAATCTAAAAAATGATAGAAATGACTGTATTTACAAAACAGAAACAGACTCACAGACTTCAAAAACAAACTTATGGTTACCAAAGGGGAAAGGTGTGGGGGGAGGGGGGGAGGCATAAACTAGGAGATTGGGATTAACATATACACACTACTATATGTAAAATAAATAATCAACAAGGACCTACTTTATAGCACAGGGAACTCTACTCAATATTTTATAATAACCTATGTGGGAAAAGAATCTGAAAAAGAAGGGACATATGTATACGTATAACTGAATCACTTTGCTGTACACCTGAAACTAACGCAACATTGTAAATCAACTCTACTCCAATATAAAATCAAAATTAAAAAAATTAAAAAAAATTTTCCAGCTGTCATAAAGGGTCTCAGATACAGTATGCTGGCGTAAGTCTAGCCTGATAGAAGCCTATGGTTCCCTCATTCCTTGTGAGTCTTTCCTCAGCAACACAGAGAACTCTTCAAAACTACCATTTCACTGTCACACATGTCAACAGATGAAAGCTAAGAAATAAATTATGGAATCACCAAAACCAACATGGTCCAATATGCTCCCTACCAACTCTTTCTCTTAAATGCAGATCTTCTGCTGTGTTAAGATAGTAAAGTCAAAGGCAACACTGCCAATGAAACATCCCTAGCAGACCTATTCTCTTTTTCAAGATTCCCATCTACTTGGCTTGCAAGATCAATGATCCTAGTCTTGAAGATAGAGAGTGAAAGGAAAGATTTTGGAAAGAGCAACCAGTCAGTGCCCCAGCATTTAGTAAAGGGAAGCTCACTCTCCTAGGCAACCCCTTAGTTGTGGAAGAGCTTTAAAATGGCCTAAGATAGGTATACTGTCCTTGTAGGTATTAATTCATCAAGAAAAATTAGCTTGGTGTTTCCTCTGGTCATGACCTGAATTTTATCCAAGCTGTGATGCTTTGTGATGTTTTGACTAACAAAAACCTTTCTCCATTGCTTTAAGCTCATGATCTGCCCATAAATCCTCTGACCTCATCTCCTACCACTCACTTTACTCCAGGAACTGGATATCTTTGTTAATCTCCACCAACCTGCCCTGGCTCCAGGTACTTCACTACTGTTGTCTTCTTAGATATTTGCAAAAATTGTTCTGTCCTTGGCTTGTTGGTGTATCAGAAACACCATCCTCTTTTCCACTTCTCTGTTCCTATTTTACTTTTCTCCAGAGCAGTCATCACTGCTTACTTACTATATGTATTTATAATTTATTTGTTCATCACCTGTTTGTCACTGTATCTCCATTTAGAATGTAAGCTTCATGAGAACAAAGGTTGTGTCTACTTTTGCACTGCTACTATGGAGAAACAATTCAATATTCGAGTTGAATATTAAAGGCAATGCAACCCCTTCCTTAAGTCCCAGTTAAAATACCCTTTACTCCATTAAGCCATCTCTGATAGTCAACCTCTACCTTAGGTTTTCTTCTCTCTTCCTCTGTTTTTATAACACTTTATAAAACATTTAATGATTTTTATTTGATCATTTCATTGTTTTACAATAAAAGATATTATCATTTCATCTTATTTATTAGACTATAAGCCCCTCAAGATGTGGGATGAGTCAAAATTGAACCCCCTATAGTACACTGACTTGTGTTAATTAAGTATCTGGGGAGTAAATGAATGGGTGTAACATAATAAATTCATTCATTCACTCATTTACTCATTTGTTTAACAAAGAACTGTCAGAACTCTAGGTGCTGGGGAACAAAACAGGAAAAACATTAATAAATCCTATATTGAGTACCTAAGTTTTATGGCATAGTTTACATAAGTTGCATGCATGTAATCCTTATGATAATTCTATATAACACAGGTTATTATGTCTATTAAAGGATGAGTATACACAAAAATATTGAAGGTTTTATTTTTCTGCATTTAATTTCTATCTCTTCAACCCCAACATACATGCTTTAAGGAATATGCCATGTATTCTAGATTTGTATGAAATCTTGAGTTTAAGAATAATTATTTTGGGACATTTGATGATTATGTTTGTATGACACTGACACAAACCCGTTGTGAGCAGGAGATGTTTGTTGATTTGGGATTGTTGTCTCAAGATACTCTCTCCCAAAGTCCCTGTGAACAGGTTAAGCTCTCTTGTCAAAGGCAGTGGTATTCTGAATGAACATTCTTCATACTTTTCTCAAATCAGATCTCTTCTACTGTTTCCAGCCCTTCTTTAGGTGTTTGTGGCCTTTTACTTTCCATAGCTCATGCCTGTGGCTCCTCTTTGGAGTCCACGTTTAGACCACTGGAGCTACTTATACCACAAGTACAAAAAGTGGGAAGTATCTGCCAGAGAGTTACTCTCCTCCCCACCTCCACTTTCTAGGAGTGGGCAGGGTGAGAATAAGCTCTGGAAGCTTGACTGAAATTGTATGTTTGCTTGACCTCTTCCTCCCCCCCCTTTTTTTTTCCTTTCCTTACTTCCTGGGTTTTCTTCAAATTTACTTAATTAGTCACTTGCACACAAATCCTTATTTCAGGATCTGATTTGGGAAATCTAAATGAAGATAGTCTTCTAATCAGAAACATTAAAGAAAAGGTTTTTCCTGAGAAAGTTAAAGTGTTTGTCCCCTTTTAGAGCTTGTTGCTGAGTCAGGACCTGTCCTTGAGGGTGTCTCATGGTTTTCTAATCTAACCCAGATTAGCAGGAATAATAAATTGCACTTATTTGTTTGGATTGTACCTTGTCTATTGTTGCCCCCAATACATGTATTCATGGTTAAATCAAATAAGCATTGAAAGCTTATTTTAAACTTCATTCATTCATTCTATCTAGCATTTATTGAATATTCATCAACTTCCAGGTAGTCTACTAAAGACTTGGGATACAAAAATAATAAAAAATTTCCTACCCTTGAAGAATTCGCAGTCTGTGGGAAAAGACATGCATGTGATTAATAGAAACACAGTACAGGTGGATAAGTGCTACATGGAAGGTATGTATAAAGCACAGGGAGACCAGAAGGAGCTATAAATTCTGGTAGAAAAAAAACTAGAAAGATTTTATTAAGGAGATGACATTTAAGATGGTCTTAGATGGAGGGAGAGAAAGTAACAGAAGGAGAAGGGAATATTGCCTAGGTAGAGAGAACACTAGGAGTAAAAGAAGCATAATTTGTTGTGGGATTAATTTGTGGGGTTTTTGTTTGCTTCCCAACCCCTACAACTTTCTTTCCATTTCTGAGAAATCAGTCAATCAGAGGATCTTCGCATTTTGGGCCTGAGAGATTTTACCTGAAAGCAACCTTCTTCCAGCAAGAGTGATGTTGGTGGGAGGTGTAAGAAGCAAGGATGCAGAGCTAGGCTGTGTGTGTGGGATGAGAAATGGAGGAAGCTGAGGTCTGCAGTCCTCCTGGATTTAGATAGTAGTCATGTCACCAGTGATCATTGTGGACAACACCAGAGGAGACTCTGAATATTCTGCTCAGTATAAAATTTTAGAGTCCCAAAGAGAGTGATGGGTGGGGAGACAGAACCATAATGACTAAGATTGAATTTATTTTCAACTTAGTAAATGGCTGAGATGTTAGATTTAATTTGATTTAAAGAAAACAGTGAAATAAGAAATTTCTTATATGTGAATTTTCAAAATAAAATTTAATATTTATTTCTGGCTTGATGAACTTGGAGAACTATGAGTGTTTTGCATACCTCTCATGTAGGATATAAGGAGAGGTTGGGAATTTGGGTTGGAAGCAGGTCGTAAACGTGCTGTGATTTTTTAATGCTCTGATAGGAACCATTACATATTTTAAATAGAAAAAAAATATAACAGGCTCATGGTAGGATTTGGGAGTGGGTAAAAATTGGGTGGAAATTCTCTACATGTAAGTCACAGTGACAGGCCCTGATGATGGAGATAAGCAGAAAGTCTGTCATTATCTCAAGTGATTCCTATTTTTCTGGGGAAATGAGGCTTATTCTAAAGAGGGGGGTGTAACTAATGCTACAAGAAAATGACCATCAGAGGCTACTTTCAGTTTCTTATTTGTTTTGTGTTCTTTTTATTGCATTCTGGGAGTTAGCCACTGTGTAGTAGATTCAACCCTATCTTGGTCACTTCATCAGACTGAGTGGTTTGTTTAGGTCTTGGATGAAGTTACATTGCCTACTCCTTGGATGTGATGGTAGAGCCATGACTTCTGTGTCCCCACATGCCTTTCCAAATCCTTATGTTTTACCTGAATTTACTGTTGACAACCTTACTCAGACTCCACTGTTGGATAAGTCATGGTTAGACATGTGGCCCCCACACTCCTTACCTCTTGAGTCAGCTCAGTTCTACAGACTACAGACTACATCTTTACTCCATCCACATCTGTAGACTACTCTCTTTCCTAGAGTACATTTTTCAGTTTTTGTCTAGAACTGAGGATACCACTAAGTACCAAGTACTTGGTTAGAGTTCTAATACCTAACTTAACTGCCACTGACTTCTAAATTCTGTATTCCACATTCATAGCATATTTTCTGGTGTTAACACATGTGGGCTAATCATAAGACCCAAAATCAAGATGCTTGACTCCTAAATTTGTAATGCTGTCTTGATGTTTAGGTGTCAACTTGATACCATGTTCCAGCACTGGCTTCCTTTAGGATTCTAAGGCTGTCATACTGTCATACTCACTTTATTTAGATCATGTCCCTAAGCCTCCTTTATAACCAAGTAGACTTCTTGGATCCTAATTGTTGAGAATCTTATTGCCCCTTCACACAAGCTAAGAATATGGAAAGGATAAGGTACAGGGCTGTGGAGGAGAAACCAAAAGAAAAAGAGTGGAAATAAAAGATATCCTAGACCTCACTATACATCTGAGATTCCCAATTCACTGATTTTTATTTTTCATTTGATCTTAACACATACAACAACAAGACTTCAGTCTCCCAGGAGAAAGAGGTTCTGAAGGCTTTGAAAAGGCTCTTTTTATGTGATGAGAGATGACCCTGCTGTGGGACCACCACATTTCATGGTGACAGAATGAAAATCAGTACTTGCAGGGCAAGATGCTGAGCAAGAGATAATTTAGAGCATCTCTGTAGTGACGTTTTGCCATTTTAAAGGGGTTTGATGTGGTTCTTTGGAGCAGAAAAAATTTAATCCCTTCAAAATTCAGCATTGAAACCCTTTGGTCTAAGAAAACATTATGTAGAAAACAAATATGGAAAATATAGAAAACAGAACTGTCCATGTTGAAGCAATTGTGTGGTGCCTGAGTCCTGGCTGCCAAAATTCCTATTCCACCCTACAGCTATGGTGGTATCCAAGGCTCTCAGTGTGATGTCCACAGAGCAGCAGAGGCTACACACTGGCATCCTGAAGGGTGGAGCCAGCACAGAGATGTGTCTGGTTTTGATATTACAATGTTTTACAAAAACTGAGTCAGTACTTTGAGGCAATTCACATAAAAAGCTTTAGTTTCCTATCTTCTGAATAATTTGAAGTCATTCAACATGGACTATTTATTTCTCACACAATAGCAATGATTTAGAAAAAGAGCAGTGTATTAAGAGTTTTCCAGAGAAACAGAAGCAATAAGGTTGAGATATACCCACATATAGCTATGGTTATCTACCTATGTGTCTAGATAGATAGATAGATAGATAATAGATATAGATATACATAAGAAATGCATGTGTTATTTATGTACCATATACCTACCACCTATTTATCTACATATAGAGAGATTTATTTTAATGAATTGGCTCACATGATTGTGGCTCATAAAATTGTGAAGCCCAAAATCTGCAAGGCAGGCAGTCAGGCTGGAGACCCAGAGAATTGCTGTTGGAGTCTAAAGATATCAGATGAGGGTAATCTCATCCACATTATGGAGGATAGTCTGCTTTACTCAAAGTCTTCTGATTTAAATATAATCTCATCTAAAAATCTTATCTAAAAAGAATTTCACAGAGAATCTAGCCAAATTGACACATAAAATTACAAGCAGCCTGTGACACATCAAAAACAGTTATCTCTTTTATTTATTAAAAAGTTATTGACTTTAGATATATTTTCTTTTGTTTCTTTAAATTTTGAAATAATTATAAATGTACAGAAAACCTGGAAGTACAGTACAAAGAACTTTATTTTCCCCAAATGAGTATAGAGTAGGTGGTCAACATAATGTCCTATTATTATTGAATATATTGGCATGTATTTTGTGCAAACAAGATTATTCACCTACATAAGCTCAATGCAACTCCTAAAATCAGGAAATTAACATTACATTACCATACCAATGCTTGATCCTACTCAAGAGTAACCCCATAATGGGCAAAAGGATCTTACTCACAATCAGGAATTTGCATTTAGTTGTCATAATCTCTTTACTATCTAGTCTGAAACAGTTTCTCACTCTTTCTTTGATTATTATAACCATGATGCTTTTGAAAATTATAGGTCAATTGTTTTGTGGAATATCCCTTAGTTTGGGTTTGTTCAATATTTTATAATAATTAGGTTCATTTTATAAATCTTTGGCAGGAACATTACAGAAATGATGCATGTTCCTCCCATTGCATTTTATTAGGTAAAAAGATTATCTGAAATCAGAGAAACAGTTGTAAGATTAGGTGTGGACGGGTGTGGTTGAACAGAAGCAGCTGTAGATATTTTGGAATTGTGTATAAGTGTGCCATGTTTTGTGCATTTCTGCTTAACTGGATTCAACTGAGTATGGATTTCTGCATTCACATAATATTCTTCCCAGACAAAATCATCCATAAACAAATGTTATTTTTGAGGTATATTAAAATTGTTCCTTAATATATCAATCACATTGGAATACATTCATGTTTTCCCAAGTGTTAAAGCAAAAACCACTTGATAAATCTGAATAAATCTGCTTTACTTATTTGGATAATTTAACTTTTTTTTTGGTAAAGACTTGGAAAAAGAAAATCTTAGAGTGGTGCTGGAAGCAGTTAAAACAGTTTTCAAAAACTGTAATAAGTCCATTCACAGAGAAAACTCATGATGTTAATTGTTATATATTCTACAATCTTTGTCTTAGTACTTTACCTGTAACATTTTATAACCACAATTACTACTTCAGGGCTACTAATTCAACAAAGAGATAAATGGTAGCAGAGTAATCTCTCTCCTCAATGTAGGTACAATCTGCCTGATAAATATCTATCAGGAAAGGGAAGATTTCTACATGAGAAAAATGCAAGGAAAGAGCAACCACATCAAAAATATTACTGAATTTGGACCTAAAAGAATATACACTTGTATACCATAAGTTTTATGAATAATTTATATGACAGAAAGAACCATATGAAATGATTTACACCTATTTAAGTAGAGTCATAACAGACACTGCAGGCTGGCACATTGATTTCTCAAAATATCCAGGAATAAACATTCATATAAATACAAAAGGAAGCAGTAGACTTCTAAACTTTTTTAGAGTTTTGAACTCTGTACCAGGCCTCTGCAATTTTCCTTTTTCTCCTTTTCAGCTGATTTCAATAGTCCTGCATTTTCTCTGGGTTTTTGACAAGTGACAAGACACAATTCTTGTCAGCCCTCAATCTCGGATTTTACTGAACAAGGTAAGGCTTTAGCCAAACAAGTGGATTTCATATTTAAAGTTTCCTCTGGTAGTAATGCCAGTTTAGGGGAAAATCAGAGAGTGTAAGAGTACCTTACATCCATCCTTTTTAATACTTCAGAATTCCCCTGAAAAGCAAAAACACATCTCATTCTAGGTTTAAGTCACTGTCCATCTTTGTGCTGGCTGATAGAGCACTTAAATTAAAGCATAGGACTTATGTCTTAGAGAAGAAAAAGCTTTCAAGCTGTCTTGGCCAAAAGGTGCACATTCAAAGAGTAGGCTAAATGGAGAGAGGCACAGACCTGCTCATTCGTTCTATAATTTGGATTGTAGCATTGAACTTATCACTGGACAAGGATACTCCTTAAAGCATTATTTGTTAAAGGAAGAAAAGGTCCCACAAAATCTAGGAGCAAACTGAAGATCTATCAAGAGATTAAATTATTAATTTTTAACAATGGAATTATATGCATCAATTTAAAGCTATGTATTTCTTGACATAAGAAGAACCTTATAACATATTGTGGAAGGAAGAAAGAGGATACAGAAGAGTATTCAAATTAATAAGCATGAGCATGTAAGTGTATGTGTGTGTGTGTGTCTGTGTGTATGGGCATGTATGTGCATACATGTGTTTGAAAAGATGTTCTTCAAACTGTTGATGGCAACTAATTCTGAATTATGAGATTTGTAGTGATCTTTTATGTTCTTTATTGCAATATGTAAAATAGTACCTATAAGGTCTTATTAGTGTCTCCATTTTATGGATGAGCAAGGAAGGGTGAGGCAACTTGCCCAAGAGACACAGTTGAAGACAAGATTCACCTTGAGGCATTTTGCGTCCAAAGGCTACAGTCATAATCATAACTGGGGAATACATTTTGGGAGGTCGAATCCACATTTCAGATTGGTTTAAGAGGCAGGGATAAAGGAGAGATTGTGCATATGAAATCTTTCTTATCAAATCTTGATTTGTTGGTGGAGAAGATTTGGGAAACTAGGCAATGCTATTGCAAGTTCCTGAATAATGGTAATTGAGCAGAGCTAAATTTGTATTGTATCATTAAAAATTCCAATGAGCTATAGAAATTCATTAATTAAAACTAATCCCCTTCATGACTGATATGATGACCCAAAAAAAGATGTAACTCTGGACCCTGAAAGGGAGTGTACTCACACCACAGGTGTATTCAGGAATATAGTACAAGAAAGCTTTTCTAAAAAAAATAAAGCCATAAATGTACAGATTGAAAGAATACTATGTGATCAAATGGGAAAAATCTGCTAAAGCATGACAATCACTGAAGTTCTTGTTAATTCCAAGTATAAAATTTACCACTATTGTAATCTATATAGAACAGAAATATCTAAAAAGAGAAAAAAATCAGATTGGTTTCACAATTCTCCTCACCAACAATTCAACAGAGAATACATTAGAATAATGTCTTCAGAATTATGAGAAAAGTGAATACAAAAATTTCACACCCTGCTAAGTTATTGTAAAATGGCATAGAAAAGTAATGTCTATAATTTAAAAACAGAGGAAAATTGCACTCAGATGGATTGATTGGATAAATACCTTTATGAAATCTAGCCAATCAGAAGAAAAAGTGGAGGAGGAGGAGAATCAAAATGAGTAAGTCAGAAATTTGGAAGATAAAAGATGAAAGAAATGGTAGTGATCACTGAAGGTATATAAATACAGAAATTAGATTTTAGAATCCATATTAGATGGCTTACAGACTATAATGCAAAGGGTATAAAACCTGACAATGTAAAATATTATAATAACTAATCAAAATCAAGAATAGGAAGATACAATAGATAGAAGGCATTTTAAGTTTAATAACGTCCTTATTTTTCAGAGCAAGTTACCAATAGTGTTGAAATTGCTAAATTATTAAATAGAATTTAAATATATGACTATAAAGTTATAAGGTATTAAAAGACAACCACTGGAGAGTCTACAATTGTAATTCAAAGATTTGAAATTAACAAAAGGGGGACAAGGCAAAAGATAGCAAAAAAATAAACCTCACAAACATTTACAACCAAAACCACATTAAAAACAAAGTAAAAAGCAAACACCTGAAGACTAAATGGAAAACAATTCTCTTCAATAAGTTGAGGTCAATGAGTGAATCCAAAGGAAGATATCAAAACTTTTAGAACCCATAGTGGATTTTGTTGGTGACAAACCCAGATACATTGTGTCTTTTCTTCTCCTTACTAGAAACTAGATTTTGCTCTGGTAGCTACCCCCAGACCTGCAGTTCTGTTTTTCAGAATAAACTAAGAATTGACTTGATTGATGCAATGGAACTCTCACCCTTTTTGCTAGGAACTGGCTGAGGAATAGTCACGTGAACCAGTTCTGATAACAACATGGGAGAAGATGTATAATACAGACATCTGGGAAAGTTTTCCCTTGCTCTTGAGTAAGTCAAAAATTCGAATTGTGAATAAGCTCTAATTGTGAACATGGAGCTCTAAATGGAAACATGGGATTCATCTTAGGATATAGCCTCTACTGGGATCACAGAGTAGAGAGGGAGTAAAAAACTTACAGCCTTGAAAACATCATAGAGTGGTCATTAAATCCATCCTACATACAAACTTCCTCTTATGTGAGCTAATACATCTCATTTTCAGTCAATTTCAGGTAGTTTTTGTTTGTTTTGTTTTACCTACAGCATCATGCATCTAATAGATACAGTTAATAAATGACAATAAAATAAACTATTAATTCAATTATTCTATAAACATTTGTTGAATAGTCATTATGTACTATGCAAAGAAATAACTTAGTAAATACATATGCAGCCAATGTGTGCACACACGCACACAAAGGCATATTAAATGTATGCATACACACATATACACACATAGGGAGAAGGTAGAGGAGAAAAGAGAAGACAGAGAAGATATAGAAAGATATATGACAGAACTCTGAACAGTGTATAACATTTCAAATAATTGAATTCTTTACAAGTATATGTTACTTTAAAAACAAAATGTTCTTTAAAATTTTTTAGATTTAAAAAATCTATTTTCATTTTGACAATAAAGAAATCCTTGCTGTCTCTAGTATCTGCCCTTACAAAAATATCAACATTATCCTTTTGGCTATAAACAACTGGTGAGAAGATCTCAGCAGGAATACGGCAGAATTCTGTAATCTTGCTGGGGTTATATATCCTATTTCTTCATCTAAGAAAAATATAGAAAAAACTCTAGAACAAAATGCTTCAATAGCTCAACATTTCTGGAACATTCATATATGCAGAAGAAAAACACTCAACATCATTTTAAAAAGAAAAAGAAAAAGTTATCCAAAAAGCACATTCTGCAGAGCTACAGCTGTATAGGCACACACGTTGTACTTACTGGTATATAATATAGTTCTTATTTATTAAGGAGACCATTTTTTAATGGCTTAGGAATTAAAATCTGGTTTCAGCAACTCCTTTACCCCATTGCAGTAAATTAAATTTAATGCTGACAAGAGTAATATACATTAAACTCCAGAGCAATAAATTTAAGCACCAAATTAATGCACTGGACTGAAATGAAGGGTCTAGGGAGAACATTATGAACAGTGCAAACTCCCTTAATGATTCTTTATTTCATGACGGAGAAAAATATATCTAGGAGTAAAAAATGCAAAACCACGGGCTTCCCTGGTGGCACAGTGATTAAGAATCCTCCTGCCAATGCAGGGGACACGGATTTGAACCCTGGTCCAGGAAGATCCCACATGTCACAGAGCAATTAAACCCGTGCACGACAATTACTGAGCCCACATGCCACAACTACTAAAGCCTGTGCTCTTAGAGCTAATGTTCCACAACAAGAGAAGCCAGCACAATGAGAAGCCCAGGTACCACAATGAAGAGTAACCCCCGCTCACCACAACTAGAGAAAGCCCATGTGCAGCAACGAAGACTCAACGCAGCCAAAATAAATTTTAAAAAATGTAAAACCACCACAGTCTCAGAAGCCTCTGGGATTGCTGATACTGTTTTGTGTGTCTCTGTTGAAATTCCTTTAGCAGAATCTCATCTATTCATTCTCCACTCATTTCATGAATATCATGTTAGTGCTTTTGGATATAGCAACACCATTTTAAGAGAATGAGATGTGATTAATGAAAGGAAAATAGGAACTTGTATTGAAAATTTCAGGGGAAAATTGAAGGTACTTCAATTGAAAATTGAAGGTATTCCTTAATAAGATTAAAAATTTTCACTTTTTTTCTGCATCCTGAATATAAGCCACCTCACAGCTTTAAATCTGTTTTTAAAACAATTTAATTTTAAAAATAGATGCAGATCCTGGGTATATAGGGGTTGAAAGCTCTACCAAAACTTCTATTGTTTCCAGTTTTGTTGAGATATATAATTGACATACAAAACTGCATAAATTTAAGACATACAGCACAATGGTTTCACTTAAATATTTTATAAATGATTACTGCAATAAGTTTAGTTAGTATCCATCATGTCATATGATACAATAGAAAGAGAAACAAAAAAAGAAAAAAAAAATTTTTCCTTGTGATGAGAACTCAGGATTCACTCTCTTAAGAACTTTCATATATATATATACGAAAGTATATATACACATATACATATACATGTATATATATACATATACATGTATATGTATATATATACATACACCCACAACCAACAGTTTCCTTACAAGGCAGGGCCTGGCAACCAACCAGATCAGGGTCAGCCCCTCCTTTCCTATGTTCCCACAGTGGTCAGCCACCACAACAGAAGGACTCATACAGTTCATATAGAGGGCATCCCTAGAGCATATAACTGGTAACCAGATGGGAGTGAACTGCTGGGCCCTATAAGATGTCTACTACATAAAACCACTTCTCCAAGATTGAGAAATGTAACCAACCTGCCAAGTATCAATACATAGAAATAAAAACAAAAATCAGGCAAAATGAAGTGACAGAGGAATATGTTACCAACAAAGGAACAAGATAAAAGCCCAGAAGAAGAAATAAGTGGAGAGGAGATAGACAAGCTACCTGATAAACAGTTCAAGGTAATGATCATAAGGAGTTTCCATGAACTTGGGAGAATAATGGATATTATCACACAAAATTTTAACAAAGAATTAAAAAATATAAAGAAGAATCAAACAGAGCTGAAGCATACAATAACTGATATTTTAAAATACACTAAAAGGAATTAATAGTACATGAGATGATACAGAGGAACACATCAGTGAACTGGAAGAGAGACATCACTCAAGTTGAACAGAAAAAAGAAAAAAGAATTTTAACCTCTGTGACAACATCAAGCATACTAATATTCACATTATAGGAGTCCTAGAAGGAGAAGAAAGAGAAAGAGAGAGAACATATTAAAAGACATCATAGCTGAAAACTGTCCTAATCTGGGAAAGGAAACAGACATCCAGGTCCAAGAAGAATGGAGAGTTCCAAACAAGATCAATCTAAAAAGGACCACACCAAGACACATTGTAATTAAAAAAGCAACAATTAAAGATAAAGACAGAATCTTAAAAGCAACAAGGGAAAAGAAATAAGATGCATGCAAGGGAACACCCATAAAGCTTTATAGCAAAAAATCTATAGGCCAGAAGGGAATAGCATGATATATTTAAGGTGATGAAAGCAAAAACAAAACAAACAAACAAACAAACAAAAAACCCCCCAAAAACCTACAACGAAGAATATGCTACTCAGCAAGGCTATCATTCAGATATGGAGAGATCAAGAGTTTTAATGACAACTAAAGCTACGAAATTTCAGTGCCATGAAACCAGCCTTACAAAAATGTTAAAGGGACATTTCTAAGTGGAAAAGAAAAGTCCACAACTAGAAATACAAAAATTTTGAAAGAAAAATCTCATTGATAAAGGCAAATATACAGTAATATCAACCACTTATAAGGCTGGTAGGAAGTTTAAAAGACAAAAGTGGTAAAATAACCTATATCTACAATAAGTAGGTAAGGGATACAGAAAACAAAAAGATGTAAAACATGACATCAAAACAGTAAACATGGGGGAAGAGGTAAAAATGTAGGACTGTTAAAATGTGTTTGAACTTAAGAGATCAGCAACTTAAAATAATCACTATCATGTATATATCTATCTATCTATCTTCTATCTATCTAATCTATATCTATATATAAACCTCATGGCAACCACAAACCAAAATCTATAATAGATACACACACAAAAAAAGAGAAAGGGAGACAAGCTACCTGATAAATTTCAAGCATAACACTAAAGATAGTCATCAAATCACAAGGGAAGGGTATTCCCTGGTGGTCCAGTCCAGTGATTAAGACTCCATGCTCTCACTGCCAGGGTCCCAGATTCAAGCCCTGGTTAGGGAACTAAGACCCCACAAGCCACATGGTTTGGCCAAAAAATATATATATATTAATAATCACAAAGGAAGAGAGCTATAAAATAAGAAAGAAAAGAAATAACTACTAAAACAACCAGAAAGCAATTAGCAAAATGGAAATCAGTACTTACCTATAAATAATTAATGTAAATAATGTAAATAGTCTAAATGCTCCAATCAAAAGACATAGAGTGGCTGAATGGTTACAATAACAAATCATATATATGCTGCCTACAAGAGACTTACTTCAGGTTTAAAGAAATACACAGATTGAAAGCAAGGGGATGAAAAAAAGGTATTACATGTAAATGGAAATGAAAAGAAAGCCAGGGCAACAATACTTGTGTCAGGCAAAATAGACTTTAAAACAGAGACTGTAACAAAAGACAAAGAAAGCTATTACATAATGATAGAGGGATCAGTTAAAGAAAATATAACTGCTGTATATATATATATATGCACCCAACATATGAGCACCTAAATACATAAAGCAAATATTTAAAAAAATCATAAAGGGAGAAATTGACAGTAACACATTAAAAGAACCAAACAACCTAATTTAAATAATGGGCAGAGGATCTGAATACACATTTTTCAAAAAAAAGACATACAGATAGCCAACAGGCACATGAAAAGATGCTCAACAGCACTAATCATCAGGGATATGCAAACCAAAACGACATTGAAGATATCACCACACACCTGTCAGAATGGCTATTATTAAAAGCACAGCAATTAACAAGCCTTGGCGAGGATGTGGAGAAAAGGGAACACTCATGCACTGTTGGTGGGAATTTAAATTGGTACAGTCACTGTGGCTAACAGTATAGAGATTTCTCAAAAACTTAAAAAAAGAACTACCATATGATCTAAAATTTTCACTGCTGGGTATTTATACAAAGAAAATAAAAACACTAATTTCAAAAGTCATATGCACTCCTATGTTCATTGTAGCTTTATTTACCATAGGAAAGATTTGGAAGTAATCTAAGTGCCTACTGATAGATGAATGGATAAAGAAGATGAGATATGTAAATACAATGGAACATTAAAACAGACTAACATATTGCCATTTGCAACAATATAGATGGACCTAGAGGGTATTATGCTAAGTGAAATAGGTCAGAGAAAGACAAATACTGTAGTATGATCACTTATATGTGGAATCTAAAAAACAAAATAAATGAACAAATACAAATAAACAGAAACAGGGTCATCGAAACAGAGAACAAATTGGTGCCAGAAGGGAGAGGAGAGAATTACATGAAGGAGATTAAAAGATACAAACTTTCAGCCACAAATAATTAACTCATGATAATGAAATGTACTGTGTGGGGAATGTAGTCAGTAATTTTGTAATATTTTTATATGGTGACAGATGGTAAGTAGATTTATTGTGGTGATCATTCTGAAATGTATAGAAATATCAAATCACTATGTTGTGTGCCAGGAACTAATATAGTGTTGTAGTTCAATTATACTTAAAAAGCAAACAAACAAATAAACTCATAGAAAAAAAGATATCAGATTTGTGGTTGCCAGAGGTAGGGTGAGTGGTGAGGTTAAATTGAATGGAAGTAGTTAAAATATACGAATTTCCATTTATAAGGTAAGTAAGTACTAGGGATGTAATGTGCAACACAATAAATATAATTAACACTGCTGTATGCTATATATGAACATTGTTAAGAGAATAAATCCTGAGTTCCCATCACACACAAAAAATATATTTTTATTTTTAATTAAAATTTTTTTCGTTACCCCTTCACTTAATTTTTTAATTTTTAAAATTTAAAAAATATATTATTTTGTTTTATTATTTTATTAAAGTATGGTTGATTTACAATATTGTGTTAGTTTTGGGTGTACAGCAAGCATAGTGATTCAGTATTTTTGCAGATTATATTCCATTATAGGTTATTACATGATAGTGGGTATAATCCCTGTGCTATACAGTATGTCCTTGTTGCTTAACTATTTTGTATATAGTGGATTGTATCTGTTAATATCATACCCCTAATTTGTACCTCCCTGCTTCCCTCTCTCCTTTGGTAACTACAAGGTTTTTTTTTTTTTTCCCATATCTATAAGTCTGTTTCTGTTTTGTATACACATTCATTTATATTACTTTTTAGATTCAACATGTCAGTGACATCATATAGTATTTGCCTTTGACTTATTTCACTAAGGATAATATTCTCTAGGTCCATGCACATTGCTTCAAATGGTAGAATTTCCTTGTTCATTATGGCTGAGTAATATTTTTATGGCTGATATATATATATATATATATATATATATATATATATATATATATATATCTCATATATTCTTAATCCAATCATCTGTTGATGGACACTTGGATTGCTTCCATGTCTTGGCTGTTGTAAATAGTGCTGCTGTAAACTTTGGGGTGCATGTAACTTTTCAATTTAATGTTTTCATTTTTTCTAGATATATACCAAGTAGTGGAATGCTGGATCATATGGTAGTTCTATTTTTAGTTTTTAAAGGGAAACTCCATACTGTTTTCCATAATGGTTGCATCAATTTACATTCCCTTCCACAGCATACAAGTGTTCCCTATTCTCCACATCCTCTCCAACGTTTATTCTTTGTAGACTTTTTGATGATAACCATTCTGACAAGTGTGAGGTGATACCTCATTATGATTTTGATTTACATTTTCCTTATAAGCAGTGATGTTAAGCACACTGTTAGCCACCTGTATGTTGTCTTTGGAAAAATGTCTATTCAGTCTTCTGCCCATATTTGATTAAATTGCTGTTGACATCTATGAGCTGTTTGTATATTTTAGAAATTAACTTCTTGTCAGTCACATCATTTGCACATATTTTTTTCCCATTCTGTAGGTTGTTTTTTTCATTGTGTCCATGGTTTCCTTTGCTATCCAAAAGCTTTTAAGTTTAATTAGGTCCCATTTGTTTATTTTAGCTTTTATTTCTTTTGCCTTAGGAGATTGAATGGAAATATACTCTGTGCTCTTGGATTGGAAGAATTAACATTATTAAAATAGCCATACTACCCAATTCAATCTATATATTTAATGCAATCCCTATCAAAACACCTAGGACATTTTTCACAGACCTAGAACCTATGATTCTAAAATTTATATGAAACCACAAAAGACCCTGAATTGTCAAAGCAATTCTGAGAACAAAAGAAAAAACTGGAGGTACAACCCTCCCAGACTTCAGACTATACTACAAAGCTACAGCAATTCAACAGCATAATATTGGCACAAAACAGAAGTGTATATCAGTGAAACAGAATAAAGAACCCAGAAATAAATCCATCCACCTATGGTCAATTAATCTATGACAAGGGAGGCAGGAATATACAATGGAGAAAAGACAGTCTCTTCAACAAGTGGTGCTGGGGGAACTAGACAATCACATATAAAATGAGATTTCAACATTTCCTCATACTATATACAAAAATAAACCCCAAATTGTTTGAAGACCTAAATGTAAGACCTGAAATCATAAAAGTCCTAGACAAGAACAGAGACAGAACACTCTGCAACACAAATTATAGCAAAATAGATTTTTAACTTCAAAAAAATTTGTATCTATAGGAGATGATGGATGTTCACTAAACTTACTGTGGTAATCATTTCATGATGTATATAAGTCAAACTATTATGCTGTACATCTTATACTTAAACAGTGTTGTTTATCAATTGTATCTCAATAGAACTGGAAGAAAACAAAACAAAACAAACAAAAGATAAACAAAAAAAAAAAGTTGAGGGATGTCATGAACAATCCCTCTGCCATGGTACTGTCTTTTTAACCTAAGAAATAAACTGGAAAAAATACTTTATGAAAAACAGAAAAAATAAATCCTAAAGAAAAAAATATAATCAAAATCAAAATCTAGAAAACAGAGGTTGAAACCTAGGAGATAGGAAAAAGGAATTCAGCTGACTTTTGCACCTATTCCTACAGGCCTGGAGAATAACTGTTACTGAATGCAAGTTCTTGTGCCTGACACACAGTGAGGTCAAACAAAGCAAAACATTGGAGTCTGGAACAGGGAAAAGTTTATTGCAGGGCCATGCAAGGAGAATGAGTGGCTCATGCCCCTCCAAATCTTTGAACTCCCCAAAGGCTTTCAGCAAAGCATGTTTAAAGGCAAGATGAGAGAGGGGAGTCTCAGGGTACGTGATTATTTAGAAATAACTATCACCACGAGGCTTGCAGCATCTTAGTTCTCCGACCAGGGAGAGAACCTAGGCCCGCCCAGTGAAAGTTCAGAGTCCTAACTACTGGACCACCAAGAAATTCCCAAGGCAATAGGAGTCCATTGGCTAGTTTTAATCAAAGAGATAACTGAATTTTAAAGCACAACCTTGGCTCCTGTTTGGAAAAATGGCTTGTAGGAGGCAAGGAGAATGCAGGGACAATAGTTATGAAGACGATTCAGTAGTTAAGGCAGAATACAATGAAAGGAAAAGCCTAAAGCCACTCAACATGAACATGCAGAGCCATATCTACAACAAAGGTGCAGGATTCAAAATCCAGTGCTTGTCCTTTACACTGCATTGCAAAACTAATTTTAGCTTTAGTGTGAATGTTGACAAAAATAAAAGTAACACTGACTGCTATTGGAAAGTTTTTTAAAAAGGTGCGACCAAGTTCAGTTGAAGCACTCCTAGACAACTCTATTCCTTGATGCCCTTTATTACCTTGAAATCTTGTGCACCATTATAGAATGCCTTGGGCTCATTATTTTTCTCATGTAGGTTTGTTTTGTAACCCCCAACTAGACAGTAGCCTCCCTGAGGTCAGAAATATTGTCTTCTGCTACTGTAAAGTGGCTGTCAAGACGGCCCACAGAGTCTAGCATACACCAGGAAGTCTAAAAGTGCTGATGGAGTGAGAATGAATTGAAATTGAATTAAATGCATCTCTTGCATGATTACACTATTTTATGATTCTTTTTTCTTGTAACAACTTTATTGGAGTATAATTGCTTTACATTCTTGTGTTAATTGCTGCTGTATAACAAAGTGAATCAGCTATACGTATAGATATATCCCCATATACCCTCCTTCCACCGTTTCCCTCTCACCCTCCATATCCCACCCCTCTAGGTGGTCACAAAGCCACGAGCTGACCTCCCTGTGCTATGCAGCTGCTTCCCACTAGCTATCTATTTTACAATTGGTAGTGTATATATGTCAATGCCACTCTCTCACTTCGTCCCAGCTTACCCTTCCCTCTTCATGTCTCCTCAAGTCCATTCTCTACGTCTCCGTCTTTATTCCTATCCTGCCCCTAGGTGCTTCAGAAACCTTTTTTCTTTTTTTCTTTTTTAGATACCATATATATGTGTTAGCATACGGTACTTGTTTTTCTATTTCTGAATTACTTCACTCTGTATGACAGACTCCAGGTCCATCCACCTCACTACAAATAACTCAATTTCATTTCTTTCTATGGCTGAGTAATATTCCATTGTATATATGTGCCACATATTCTTTATCCATTCATCTGTTGATGGACACTTAGGATGCTTCCATGTCCTGGCTATTGTAAATAGAGCTGCAATGAATATTGTGGTACATGGCTTTTTTTGAATTATGGTTTTCTCAGGGTATATGCCCAGTACTGGGATTGCTGGGTCATATGGTAGTCCTGTTTTTAGTTTTTTAAGGAATCTACATACTGTTCTCCACAGTGGCTGTATTAATTTACATTCCCACCAACAGTGCAAGAGGGTTCCCTTTTCTCCACACCTTGTCCAGCATTTATTGTTTGTAGATTTTCTGATGATGACCATTCTGACAAGTGTGAGGTGATACCTCAAGGGAGTTTTGATTTGCATTTCTCTAATGATTAGTGATGTTGAACATCCTTTCATGTGCTTGTTGGAAATCTGTATATCTTCTTTGCAGAAATGTCTATTTAGACCTTCTGCCCATTTTTGGATTGGGTTGTTTGTTTTCTTGATATTGAGCTGCATGGGTTGTTGTAAATTTTGGAGATTAATCCTTTGTCAGTTGCTTCAATTTACAAATATTTTCTCCCATTCTGAGGGTTGACTTTTGGTCTTGTTTATGGTTTCCTTTGCTGTGCAAAAGCTTTTAAGTTTCATTAGGTCCCATTTGTTTATTTTTCTTTTTATTTCCATTTCTTTAGGAGGAGGGTCAAAAACGATCTTGCTGTGATTTATGTCATAGAGTGTTCTGCCTATGTTTTCCTCTAAGAGTTGTATAGTGTCTGGCCTTACATTTAGGTCCTTAATCCATTTTGAGTTTATTTTTGTGTATGGTATTAGGGAGTGTTCTAATTTCATACTTTTACATGTACCTGTCCAGTTTTCCCATCACCACTTATTGAAGAGGCTGTCTTTTCTCCACTGTATATGCTTGCCTCCTTTATCAAAGATAAGGTGACCATATGTGCGTGGGATTATCTCTGGGTTTTCTATCCTGTTCCATTGATCTATGTTTCTGTTTTTGTGCCAGTACCATACTATCTTGATTACTGTAGCTTTGTAGTATAGTCTGAAGTCAGGGAGCCTGATTCCTCCAGCTCCATTTTTCATTCTCAAGATTGCTTTGGCTATTCGGGGTCTTTTATGTCTCCATACGAATTGTGAAATTTTTTGTTCTAGTTCTGTGAAAAATGCCAGTGGTAGTTTGATAGGGATTGAATTGAATCTGTAGATTGCTTTGGGTCATAGAGTCATTTTCACAATGTTGATTCTTCCAATCCAAGAACATGGTATATCTCTCGATCTATTTGTATCATCTTTAATTTCTTTCATCAGTGTCTTATAATTTTCTGCATACAGGTCTTTTGTCTCCTTAGGTAAGTTTATTCCTAGATATTTTCTTCTTTTTGTGGCAATGGTAAATGGGAGTGTTTTCTTAATTTCACTTTCAGATTTTCCATCATTAGTGTATAGAAATGCAAGAGATTTCTGTGCATTAATTTTGTATCCTGCTACTTTACCAAATTCATTGATTAGCTCTAGTAGTTTTCTGGTAGCATCTTTAGGATTTTCTATGTATAGTATCATGTAATCTGCAAACAGTGACTGCTTTACTTCTTCTTTTCCAATTTGGATTCCTTTTATTTCTTTTTCTTCTCTGCTTGCTGTGGCTAAAACTTCCAAAACTAAGTTGAATAATAGTGGTGAGAGTGGGCAACCTTGTCTTGTTCCTGATCTTAGTGGAAATGGTTTCAGTTTTTCACCATTGAGGACAATGTTGGCTGTGGGTTTGTCATATATGGCCTTTATTATGTTGAGGAAAATTCCCTCTATGCCTACTTTCTGCAGGGCTTTTATCATAAATGGGTGTTGAATTTTGTTGAAAGCCTTCTCTGCATCTCAATTTCTTAATATGGTGTATCACGTTGATTAATTTGCGTATACTGAAGAATCCTTGCATTCCTGGAATAAACCACACTTGATCATGGTGTATGATCATTTTAATATGCTGTTGGATTCTGTTTGCCAGTATTTTGTTGAGAATTATTTCATCTATGTTCATCAGTGATATTGGCCTGTAGTTTTCTTTCTTTGTGACATCTTTTCTGGTTTTGGTATCAGGGTGATGGTGGCCTCATAGAATGAGTTAGGGAGTGTTCCTCCCTCTGCAATATTTTGGAAGAGTTTGAGAAGGACAGGTGTTTGCTCTTCTCTAAATGTTTGATAGAATTCACCTGTGAAGCCATCTGGTGCTGGGCTTTTGTTTTTTGGAAGATTTTTAATCACAGTTTCAATTTCAGTGCTTGTGATTGGTCTGTTCATATTTTCTATTTCCTCCTGTCTCAGTCTCGGAAAGTTGTGCATTTCTAAGAATTTGTCCATTTCTTCCAGGTTGCCCATTTTATTGGCATAGAGTTGCTTGTAGTAATCTCTCATGATTGTTTGTATTTCTGCAGTGTCAGTTGTTACTTCTCCTTTTTCATTTCTAATTCTATTGATTTGAGTCTTCTTCCTTTTTTTCTTGATGAGTCTGGCTAAAGGTTTATCAATTTTGTTTATCTTCTCAAAGAATCAGCTTTTAGTTTTATTGATGTTTGCTATTGTTTCCTTCATTTCTTTTTCATTTATTTCTGATCTGATCTTTATTTCTTTCCTTCTGCTAACTTTGGGAGTTTTTTGTTCTTCTTTCTCTAATTGCTTCAGGTGCAAGGTTAGGTTGTTTATTTGAGATATTTCCTGTTTCTTGAGGTAGGCTTGTAGTGCTATAAACTTCCCTCTTAGAACTGTTTTTGCTGCATCCCATAGGTTTTGGGTCGTCGTGTCTCCATTGTCATTTGTTTCTAGGTATTTTTTGATTTCCCCTTTGATTTCTTCAGTGATCACTTCGTTATTAAGTAGTGTATTGTGTAGCCTCCATGTGTTTGTATTTTTTACAGATCTTTTCCTGTAATTGATATCTAGTCTTATAGCGTTGTGGTCGGAAAAGATACTTGATACAATTTCAATTTTCTTAAATTTACCAAGGCTTGATTTGTGATCCACGATATGATCTATCCTGGAGAATGTTCCATGAGCACTTGAGAAAAATGTGTATTCTGTTGTTTTTGGGTGGAATGTCCTATAAATTTCAATTAAGTCCATCATGTTTAATGTATCATTTAAAGCTTGTGTTTCCTTATTTATTTTCATGTTGGATGACCTGTGCATTGGTGAAAGTGGGGTGTTAAAGTCCCCTACTATGATTGTGTTACTGTTGATTTCCCCTTTTATGGCTGTTAGTATTTGCCTTATGTATTGAGGTGCTCCTATGTTGGGTGCATAAATATTTACAATTGTCATATCTTCTTCTTGAATCGATCCCTTGATCGTTATATAGTGTCCTTCTTTTTCTCTTGTAATAGTCTTTATTTTAAAGTCTATTTTGTCTGATATGAGAATTGCTACTCCAGCTTTATTTGATTTCCATTTGCATGGAATATCATTTTCCATTCCCTCACTTTCAATCTGTATGTGTCCCTAGGTCTGAAGTGGGTTTCTTGTAGACAGAAAATACATGGGTCTTGTTTTTGTATCCATTCAGCCAGTCTGTGTCTTTTGGTGGGAGCATTTAATCCATTTACATTTAAGGTAATTATCGATATGTATGTTCCTATGACCATTTTCTTAAATGTTTTGGGTTTGTTATTGTAGGTGTTTTCCTTCTCTTGTGTTTCTTGCCTAGAGAAGTTCCTTTAGCATTTGCTGTAAAGCTGGTTTGGTGGTGCTGAACTCTCTCAGCTTTTGCTTGTCTGTAAAGGTTTTAATTTCTCCATCAAATCTGAATGATATCCTTGCTGGGTAGAGTAATCTTGGTTGTAGGTTTTTCTCCTTCATCACTTTAAATATGTTCTGCCACTCCCTTCTGGCTTGCAGAGTTTCTGCTGAAAGATCAGCTGTTAACCTAATGGGGATTCCCTTGTGTGTTATTTGTTGTTTTTCCCTTGCTGCTTTTAATATGTTTTCTTTTTTTTAATTAATTTATTTATTTTTTGGCTGCACCGTGCAGCAACCAGGGATTGAACCCACACCCCCTGCACTCAGAGCACAGAGTCTTTTTTTTTTTTTAATTTTATTTATTCATTTATTTATTTATTTATTTATGGCTGTGTTGGGTCTTCGTTTCTGTGCGAGGGCTTTCTCTAGTTGCGGCAAGCGGGGGCCACTCTTCATCGTGGTCCGCGGGCCTCTCACTGTCGCGGCCTCTCTTGTTGCGGGGCACAGGCTCCAGACGCGCAGGCTCAGTAGTTGTGGCTCACGGGCCTAGTTGCTCCGCGGCATGTGGGATCTTCCCAGACCAGGGCACGAACCCGTGTCCCCTGCATTGGCAGGCAGATTCTCAACCACTGCGCCGCCAGGGAAGCCCAATATGTTTTCTTTATATTTAATTTTTGATAGTTTGATTAATATGTGTCTTGGTGTGTGTCTCCTTGGATTTATCCTGTATGGGACTCTCTGTGCTTCCAGGACTTGATTAACTATTTCCTTTCCCATATTAGGGAAGTTTTCAACTATAATCTCTTCAAATATTTTCTCAGTCCCTTTCTTTTTCCCTTCTTCTTCTGGGACCCCTATAATTCGAATGTTGGTGCATTTAATGTTGTCCCAGAGGTCTCTGAGACTGTCCTCAGTTCTTTTCATTCTTTTTTCTTTATTCTGCTCTGCAGTAGTTACTTCCACTATTTTATCTTCCAGGTCACTTCTCCGTTCTTCTGCCTCAGTTATTCTGCTATTGATCCTTTCTAGAGTATTTTTAATTTCATTTATTGTGTTTTTCATCATTGCTTGGTTCCTCTTTAGTTCTTCTACGTCCTTGTTAAATGTTTCTTGCATTTTGTCTATTCTATTTCCAAGATTTTGGATCATCCTTACTATCATTATTCTGAATTCCTTTTCAGGTAGACTGCCTATGTCCTCTTCATTTGTTATGTCTGGTGTGTTTTTACCTTGCTCCTTCATCTGCTGTGTGTTTTTCTGTCTTCTCATTTTGCTTATCTTACTGTGTTTGGGGTCTCCTTTTTGCAGGCTGCAGGTTCGTAGTTCCTGTTGTTTTTGGTATCTGTCCCCAGTGGCTAAGGTTGGTTCAGTGGGTTGTGTAGGCTTCCTGGTGGAGGGGACTAGTGCCTGTGTTCTGACGGATGAGGCTGGATCTTGTCTTTCTGCTGGGCAAGTCCACATCAGGTGGTGTGTTTTGGGGTGTCTGTGGCTTTATTATAATTTTAAGCAGCCTCTCTGCTAATGGATGGGGCTGTGTTCTTGTCTTGATAGTTGTTTGGCATAGGGTGTCCAGCACTATAGCTTGCTGGTTGTTGAGTGAAGCTGGGTCTTGGTGTTGAGATGGAGATCTCTGAGAGATTTTTGCCATTTGGTATTACGTGGAGCTGGGAGGTCTCTTGTGGACCAGTGTCCTGAAGTTGGCTCTCCCACCTCAGAGGCACAGCCCTGATGCCTGGCTGGAGCACCAAGAACCTTTCATCCACATGGCTCAGAATAAAAGGGAGAAAAATTAGAAAGAAAAAAAGAAAGAAGATAATATAAAATAAAGTAAGATAAAATAAAATAAAGTTATTAAAATAAAAAATAATTATTAAGAAAAAATGGAAAAAAGAATTTTAAGTCAAAAAAAAAACAAAAAGCAAAACAAAAAAACGGACAGACAGAACCCTAGGACAAATGGTGAAAGCAAAGCTACACAGACAAAATCTCACACAGAAGCATACACATTCACACTCACAAAAAGAGGAAAAGGGGAAAAAATAATATATCATGCTCCCAAAGTCCAGCTCCTCAATTTGGGATGATTCATTGTCTATTCAGGTATTCCACAGATGCAGGTACATCAAGTTGTTTGTGGAGCTTTAGTCCACTGCTTCGGAGACTGATGGGAGAAATTTCCCTTTCTCTTCTTTGTTCGCACAGCTCCCGGGTTTCAGCTTTGGATTTGGACCTGCCTCTGCGTGTAGGTCACCTGAGGGCATCTGTTCTTTGCTCACACAGGACGGGGTTAAAGGAGCAGCTGCTTCAGGGCCTCTGGCTCACTCAGGCCAGGGGGAGTGAAGGGTACGGATGCGGGTCGTGCTTATGGCGGCAGAACCCAGCGTGACATTGCAGCAGCCTGAGGAGCACCGTGCGTTCTCCCAGGGATGTTGTCCCTGATCCCGGGACCCTGGCAGTGGTGGGCTGCACAGGCTCCCAGGAGGGGAGGTGTGGATAGTGACCTGTGCTCGCACATAGGCTTCTTGGTGGCGGCAGCAGCAGCCTTAGCATTTCATGCCCATCTCTGTGGTCCGCGCTGATAGCCGTGGCTCACGCCCGTCTCTGGAGCTCATTTAGGCAGCGCTCTGAATCCCCTCTCCTCGCACACCAGGAAACAAAGGGGCACGAAAAAGTCTCTTTCCTGTTCAGCAGCTCCAGACCTTTTCCCGTACTCCCTCCTGGCTAGCTGTGGTGTGCTAACCCCTTCAGGCTGTGTTCAAGCCGCCAACCCCAGTCTTCTCCCTGCAATCTGACTGAAGCCCGAGCCTCAGCTCCCAGTCCCCGCCCGCCCCGGCGGGTGAGCAGACAAGCCTCTCGGGCTGGTGAGTGCTGGTCTGCACCACTCCTCTGTGCGGGAATGTCTCCGCTTTGTCCTCTGCACCCCTGTGGCTGTGCTTTCCTCCGTGGCTCCGAAGCTTCCTTCCTCCACCACCTGCAGTCTCTGCCCACGAACGGGCTTCCTAGTGTGTGGAAACGTTTCCTCCTTCACAGCTCCCTCCCACTGGTGCAGGTCCCATCGCTATTCTTTTGTCTCTGTTGTTTCTTTTTTCTTTTGCCCTACCCAGGTACGTGGGGAGTTTCTTGCCTTTTGGGAGGTCTGACGTCTTCTGCCAGCGTTTAGTGGGTGTTCTATAGGAGCAGTTCCACGTATAGATGTATTTCTGATGTATCTGTGGGGAGGAAGGTGATCTCCACGTCTTACTCTTCCGCCATCTTCTCCTCTCCTTGTGATTGTTCTGTTTATATTTTCTATTTCTTCCCAGTTCAGGCTCAGAAGGTTTTGCTTTTTTAAGAATTTGTCCATTTATTCCAGGTTATCCATTTTATTGGTATATAGTTGCTTGTAGTAATCTCTCATGATCCTTTGTATTTCTGCTGTGTCAGTTGTTACTTCTTCTTTTTCATTTCTAATTCTGTTGACTTGAGTCTTCCTTTTTTTCTTGATGAGTCTGGCTAATGGTTTATCAATTTTGTTTATCTTCTTAAAGAACCAGCTTTTAGTTTTACTGAATTTGTTATTCTTTCTTTCATATTTTTTTCATTTCTTTCTGATCTGATCTTTATGATTTCTTTCCTTCTGCTAAATTTGTGGTCTCTTTGTTCTTCTTTCTCTAATTGCTTTACATGTAATGTTAGGTTGTTTATTTGAGATGTATCTTTTTCCTAGAGGTAGGATTGTATGGTTGTAAACTTCCCTTTTAGAACTGCTTTTGCTGCATCCCATAGGTTTTGGGCTGTCGTGTTTTCATTATCATTTGTTTCTAAGTATTTTTTTGTTTTCCTCTTTGATTTCTTCAGTGATCTCTTGGTTATTAAGTATTGTATTCTTTACCCTCGATGTGTTTGTATTTTTTACAGCTTTTTTTTCCCTGTAATTGATATCTAATCTCATAGCATTGTGGTTGGATAAGATACTTGACATGACTTCAATTTTCTTAAATTTACCAAGGCTTGATTTGTGACCCAAGATATGATCTATCTTAGAGAATGTTCCATGAGCAGTTGGGAAGAATGTGTATTCTGTTGTTTTTGGATGAAATGTCCTATAAATATCAATTAAGTCCATCTTGTTTAATGTATCATTTAAAGCTTGTGTTTCCTTATGTATTTTCATTTTGGATGATCTGTCCATTGGTGACAGTGGGGTGTTATTTTTCCCTACTATTATTGTGTGACTGTCAATTTTCCCTGTTAAGGTTGTTAGCATTTGCATCATGTATCAAGGTGTTACAATTTGGGTGTATAAATATTTACAATTGTTATATCTTCTTCGTGGATTGATCCCTTAATCATTATGTATTGTCCTTCTTTGTCTCTTGTAATAGTCTTTATTTTAAAGTCTATTTTGTCTGATATGACAATTGCTACTCCAGCTTTCTTTTGATTTCCACTTGCATGGAATATCATTTTCCCTGCCCTCACTTTCAGTCTGTATGTGTCCCTAGGTCTGAAGTGGGTCTGTTGTAGACAGTATATATACAGATCTTGTTTTTGTATCCACATAGCCAATCTATGTGTTTTGGTTGCAGCATTTAATCCATTAACATTTAACGTAATTATATGTATGTTCCTATTACCATTTTCTTAATTGTTTTGGGTTTGTTATTGTACATCTTTTCCTTCTGTTGTGTTTCCTGCCTTGAGAAGTTCCTTTAGCATTTGTTGTAAAGCTGGTTTGGTGGTGCTGAATTCTCTTAGCTTTTGCTTGTCTCTAAAGGCTTTAATTTCTCTATCAAATCTGAATGAGATCCTTGCTGCTAGAGTAATCTTGTTTGTAGCTTTTTCCCTTTCATCACTTTAATTATGTCCTGCCACTCCCTTCTGGCTTGCAGAGTTTCTGCTGAAAGATCAGCTGTTAACCTTTTGGGGATTCCCTGTATGTTATTTGTTGCTTTTCCCTTGTTGCTTTTGATATTTTTTCTTTGTATTTAATTTTAGATCAATATGTGTCTTGGTGTGTTTCTCCTTGGATTTATCCTGTATGGGACTCTCTGTGCTTCTTGGACTTGATTGACTCTTTCCTGTCCCATATCAGGGAGGTTTTCAACTCTAATGTCTTCAAATATATTCTCAGTCCCTTTCCCTTTCTCTTCCTCTTCTGGGACCCCTAAAATTTGACTGCTGATGCATTTAATGTTGTCCCAGAGGTCTCTGAGACTGTCCTCAATTCTTTTCATTCTTTTTTCTTTATTCGGGTCTGTGGTAGTTATTTCCACTATTTTATCTTCCAGGTCACTTATCCGTTCTTCTGCCTCAGTTATTCTGCTCTTGATTCCTTCTAGAGAAGTTTAATTTCATTTGTTGTGTTGTTCATCATTGTTTGTTTGCTCTTTAGTTCTTCTATGTCCTTGTTAAACGTGTCTTGTTTTTTCTCCATTTTATTTCCAAGATTGTAGATTATCTTTATTACCATTACTCTTAATTCTTTTTCAGGTAGACTGCCTATTTCTTCTTCATTTTTTTGGTCTGGTGGGTTTTTACCTTGCTCTTTCATCTGCTACATATTTCTCTGTCTTCTCATTTTCTTTAACTTACTGTGTTTGGTGTCTCCTTTCACAGAGAAACCTGTCTTCACCATAGTTAACACTCAGTGGACTAACTGGAAATTGGAATTAAAATCTTATTAAGAAAGAATGTCTGAGCATCATATATATTTTGGTCTTTTGGTTTGGACTGACAGCTCATCTACAATTCTTCTATTAAATTTAAATGAGCAGATCACAGTTTATTATGGTACAAGTGTTGGGTATGTTCAAATTGAAAGAGTGTCTTCAATTTGAATGATAATACAAGCAGAATGCAGCTGTTATATTTAAATAAGTTATGAGAACTGGTGGCATTGTAAATAACATACCAGGAAATTTGAACTACCCCATGTTTTTACTTTTTAACTATTATCTGATTTAATATCAAGATTGCACATGAAATTTTTGGTTATGGGAGAAAATTGAGTCCATATCTACTTAAAAGATGAGGGAGTTTAAGCTTGGGGAGTGGAAGTAGATTACTTAAATTTACAATTATTTGGTAACAAAGCTGAAGTTAGAACCTTGGTCAACTGCTCTTATCCTGGTCCTTTCTGTTGTGTGGCACAGCCTCCTCAGACAGAAGGATGATAAGAAAAATGATAAATCACATTACTTATGTCACCAGTCATTCTCTCTTATCAATTAGCATTTCCTGGACAAAAAGGGAGTAGGACAGCCCAATGGGCAAGAATTTTCCATTTTGCAAGCAAATTGCTCTCATGTTTTTGGGGAAAGAGTAATCTTAAAATAATGAATGTTTGTCCTAATAATGGCTCCTTCAGCACAGGCATTATTGATAGTTGTAAAAAGGCCATCCATTTTAGTGCCAATGAAAATTGAAGTGGAGTGTCTTTTTTTTTCTAATAAATGATGCTGGCTCAGGAACAGTGTGATTGTTGTAAGTTTAAATCATCTGTCCAGATGCTTGTGATCACAGGGACACCTGATCAGAAAGGAAGTTAGCTTCCTAAAAACTATATAATAATGTCTGCAGCCTTTATCAGTGCATTCAAGGACTATTGTGATCTGGTATCAAGTTACTTCTTTTACTTATCTTCTATAACTTTCAATCTCAATCACTTGAGATAATTATCATTATTATTTCTAGATCATTCTGTGTTCTTCCAATCTCCTTTATATGCTGTTTCCTCTGCCTTTTAAGCTCTTTCCATTTTTTTTGCAAGACTGAGTAATTCTCTGCTTTCACAGTCCAGCTCAGTGTTCCCACTGGGTCCATCTCCACCCCTTTCATTCTTCAAACTGCATAAACTGTTGCATCACCAGGACACCCCCAATTCTTTTAAAATTTATTAAAGTTGTTCATATTAATGGCCTTATGGTCAGGTGTTTGTCCTCTCATGTAGAGGTTGCACTTCCTGAAAGCAGAGACCTTACGCATCGTTGCATAACTAGTGCCCAGTACGTTACTTAGAATATAGCAGGCAATTAAATATTTGCCTAAAGAATGAAACTGTTGATGAGTCGTGAATGAATGGGGAACACATGTGAGAGATCAAAAACATCACACTTACGGATACTTGTTTAAGAAGACTTTCTCAACTATAGACTCAATCTCAGTCACAATCAGTCCCAATGATCAGGAATGGGAGTGTCCATTTTAGCAAACAGAGTTTTAGCAAACAATGGGAGTCTCCATTTTAGCAAACATCACAGCTGCCATGATTTATGTCATCTGTGTATCACCCAGCAATAACTTTCCTGATGTAATATTGTGTTCAGTTGAAAGAGGTTTATCATTTTAAATGAAGCAATCTTTTTTGGTGACATGACAGAGCACTTGGAACCCTCTAGGCTACATAATTAACATCCATGCAATTATCTTTCTACTTTGTCACTTGGTTTGAACTTTCACTGGTGATCATTATCTTGTGATATGATAATATCAAAGTAAACTGGTAGTTAATTTAACAACATTTAAAAGTAATAAAGGACTAAAGATTTCAGAAATAAATGATTTTTTGAAAACTCAGGAAGCTCTTACAACTGTTTTGATATCTGGGTAAACATATAATCCTTAAAAGAGCTAAGATGAAAGAGCAGCTGAATTGTGATATAATTCAGTCAGGGAAACACTGGGGAGGCAGTGTTAAGACAATGAAAAAAGGATTAGGCTTAGAGCCAGAGGTCTAGGTTTGAATTCCCAGCTTCACCTGCTTTTAGCAGTACCATCTTAGCTGTCTCCATTTCTTTTGTCTATAAACTGTACATATTAAGTTCTACATTGCAGCATTGTTGACAACAAAAAGAACCCACATATGTAAGCTCCAAATCTGGCATGCAGTTGGCTCTCAATAAATGTCCCTTCATTTCTCCTTTAAAAAAGAGAATATTTTGACAGATCATTTCTTATATCTCTGTGTACTATGTGAGCATGGAAAGAACACTGATTCAGAAATAGGGATGAAATGAAATCAAATAGGTATGAGGAGGTATGATCACACAAGAACTTAGTAAACTACTTCAGGAGAGAAGAGCATGAGTTTGGGATTGGACACTTGGAGTTGCTAGGACACCAGCCCTGTGTGGATGTGCACTTGGCTATTGGAAAGATGAGGAAAGCTCTGGGAGGAATGACACCTTGCTGATACCACACTGTTGACATGTGGCTGACAGGGTCTTGGTGCTCCAGCCTGGTGTCAGGCCTGTGTCTCTGAGGTGGGAGAGCCAAGTTCAGGACATTGGTCCACCAGAGACCTCCCAGCCCCAAATAATATCAAATGGTGAAAGCTCTCCCAAAGATCTCCATCTCAATGCTAAGGCCCAGCTCCACTTAATGACTAGCAAGCTACAGTGCTGAACACCCTATGCCAAACAACTAGCAAGACAGGAACACAACCCTACCCACTAGAAGAGAGGCTGCCTAAAATCATAATAAAGTAACAGACAGCCCAAAACACACCACCAGATGTGGTCCTGCCCACCCAGAAAGACAAGTTCAAGCCTCATCCACCAGAACACAGGCAACAGTCCCCTCCAGCAGGAAGCTTACACAGCCCACTGAAAATATCTTAGCCACTGGGGGCAGATACCTAAAACAACAGCAACTGCAAACCTGCAGCCAGTGAAAAGGAGACCCCAAACACAGTAAGTTAAACAAATGAGAAGACAGAGAAACACACAGCAGATGAAGGAGCAAGGTAAAAACCCACCAGACAAAACAAATGAAGAGGAAAGAGGCTGTCTACCTGAAAAAGAATTCAGAGTAATGATAGTAAACATGATCCAAAATCTTGGAAATAGTACAGAGAAAATACAAGAAAAGTTTAACAAGGACTTGGAAGAACTAAAGAGCAAACAAACAATGATGAACAACACAATAAATGAAATTAAACTTCCCTAGAAGGAATCAAGAGCAGAATAACTGAGGCAGAAGAACGGATAAGTGACCTGGAAGATAAAATAGTGGAAATAACTACCACAGACCAGAATAAAGAAAAAAGAATGAAAAGAATTGAGAACAGTCTCAGAGACCACTGGGACAACATTAAATGCACCAACAGTCAAATTATACGGGTGCCAAAAGAAGAAGAGTGAAAGAAAGGGACTGAGAAAATATTTGAAGACATTATAGTTGAAAACTTCTCTAATATGGGAAAGGAAATAGTCAATCAAGTCCAGGAAGTGTAGAGAGTCTCATACAGGATAAATCCAAGGAGAAACACTCCAAGACACATAGTAATCAAACTACCAAAAATTAAATACAAACAAAAAAATATTAAAAGCAGCGAGGTAAAAACAACAAATAACATACAAGAGAATCCCCAAAATGTTAACAGCTGATCTTTCAACAGAAGCTCTGCAAGCCAGAAGGGAGTGGCAGGACATAACTAAACTGATGAAAGGGAAAAAGCTACAAACAAGATTACTCTACCCAGCAAGGATCTCATTCAGATTTGATGGAGAAATTAAAACATTTAGAGACAAGCAAATCTAAGAGAATTCAGCACCACAAAGTGAGCTTTACAACAAATGCTAAAGGAACTTTTCTAGGCAGGAAACACAAGAGAAGGAAAAGATGTACAATTACAAACCCAAAACAATTAAGAAAATGGTAATAGGAACATACATATTGATAATTATCTTAAATGTAAATGAATTAAATGCTCCAACCAAAACACATAGACAGCCTGAATGGATACAAAAACAAGACCCGTATATATGCTGTCTACAAGAGACCCACTTCAGACTTAGGGACACATATAGACTGAAAGTGAGGGGATGAAAAAAGATATTACATGCAAATGGAAATCAAAAGAAAGCTGGAGTACTAATTCTCATATCAGACAAAATAGACTTTAAAATAATGACTATTACAAGAGACAAAGGACACTATGTAATGATCAAGGGATTGATCCAAGAAGAAGGTATAACAATTGTAAATATTTATGCACCCAACATAGGAGCACCTCAGTACATAAGGCAAATGCTAACAGCCATAAAAGGGGAAATCAACAGTAACACAATCATAGTAGGGGACCTTAACACCCCACTTTCACAAATGGGCAGATCATCCAAAATGAAAATAAATAAGGAAACAGAAGCTTTAAAAGATACATTAAACAAGATGGACTTAATTGATATTTATAGGACAGTCTATCCAAAAACAACATAATATACTTTCTTCTCAAGTGCTCATGGAACATTCTGCAGGATAGATCATATTTTGTGTCACAAATCAAGCCTTGGTAAATTTAAGAAAATTGAAATCTTATCAAGTATCTTTTCTGACCACAATGGTATGCGACTAGATATCAATTACAGGAAAAAATCTGTAAAAAATACAAACACATGGAAGCTAAACAATGCACTACTTAATAACGAAGAGATCACTGAAGAAATCAAAGAGGAAATCAAAAAATACAGAGAGGGCTTCCCTGGTGGCGCAATGGTTGAGAATCTGCCTGCCAATGCAGGGGACACGGGTTCGAGCCCTGGTCTGGGAAGATCCCACATGCCGCAGAGCATCTAGGCCCATGAGCCACAATTACTGAGCCTGCGCGTCGGGAGCCTGTGCTCCACAGCAAGAGAGGCCACGATAGTGAGAGGCCCGCGCACCGCGATGAAGAGTGGCCCCCACTTGCCGCAACAAGAGAAAGCCCTTGCACAGAAACGAAGACCCAATGCAGCCATAAAAAAAAAAAAAAAAATACCGAGAAACAAATGACAGTGAAAACACGATGACCCAAAACTTATGGGATGCAGCAAAAGCAGTTCTAAGAGGGAAGTTTATAGCAATACAAGCTACCTCAAGAAACATCTCGGATAAACAACCTAACCTTACACCTAAAACAATTAGAGAAAGAAGAACAAAGAAACCCCAAAGTTAGCAGAAGGAAAGAAATCATAAAGATCAGGTCAGAAATAAATGAAAAAGAAATGAAGGAAACAATAACAAAGATCAATAAAACTAAAAGCTGGTTCTTTGAGAAGATAAACAAAATTGATAAACCATTAACCATATCCATCAAGAAAAAAAGGGAGGAGACTCAAATCAATAGAATTAGAAATGAAAAAGGAGAAGTAACAACTGACACTGCAGAAATACAAAGGATCATGAGAGATTACTACAAGAAACTATATGCCAATAAAATGGACAACCTGGAAGAAATGGACAAATTCTTAGAAATGCACAACCTTCCGAGACTGAACCAGGAAGAAATAGAAAATATGAACATGCAAATCATAAGCACTGAAATTGAAACTGTGATTAAAAATCTTCCAACAAACAAAAGCCCAGGACAAGATGGCTTCATAGGCGAATTCTATCAAACATTTAGAGAACAGCTAGCACGTATCCTCAAACTCTTCCAGAATATAACAGACAGAGGAACACTTCCAAAGCCATTCTACGAGGCCACCATCACCCTGATACCAAAACCAGAAAAGATGTCACAAAGAAAGAAAACTACAGGCCAATATCACTGATGAACATAGATGCAAAAACCCTCAACAAAATACTAGCAAACAGAATCCAGCAGCACATTAAAAGGATCATACACCATGATCAAGTGGGATTTATCCCAGGAATGCAAGGACTCTTCAATATTCGCAAATCAATCAATGTGATACACGATATTAAAAAATTGAAGGAGAAAAACCATATGATCATCTCAATAGATGCAAAGAAAGCTTTCGACAAAATTCAACACCCATTTATGATAAAAACCCTCCAGAAAGTAGGCAAAGTGGGAAATTACCTCAACCTAATAAAGGCCATATATGACAAACCCACAGCCAACATCGTCCTCAATGGTGAAAAACTGAAACCGTTTCCACTAAGATCAGGGAGAAGAAAAGTTTGCCCACTCTCACCACTATTATTCAACATAGTTTTGGAAGTTTTAGCCACAGCAATCAGAGAAGAAAAAGAAATGAAATGAATCCATATAGGAAAAGAAGAAGGAAAGCTGTCACTGTTTGCAGATGACATGATACTATACATAGAGAATCCTAAAGGTGCTACCAAAAAACTACTAGAGCTAATCAATGAATTTGGTAAAGTAGCAGGATACAAAATTAATGCACAGAAATCTCTTGCATTCCTATACAGTAATGATGAAAAATCTGAAAGTGAAATTAAGAAAACACTCCCATTTACCATTAAAACAAAAAGAATAAAATGTGCAGTAGTAAACCTACCTAAGGAAACAAAAGACTTTTATACAGAAAATTATAAGACACTGATGAAAGAAATTAAAGATGATACAAACATATGGAGAGATATACCATGTTCTTGGATTGGAAGAATCAACATTGTGAGAATGACTATATTGCCCAAAGCAATCTACAGATTCAATGCATCCCTATCAAACTATCAATGGCATTTTTCACAGAACAAGAACAAAAAATTTCACAATTTGTATGGAAATGCAAAAGACCCTGAATATTCAAAGCAACCTTGAGAAAGAAAAACAGAACTGCAAGAATCAGGCTCCCGGATTCAGATTATTCTACAAAGCTACAGTAATCAAGACAGTATGGTATTGGCACAAAAACAGAAATATAGACCAATGGAACAGGATAGAAAGCTCAGAGATAAACCCATGCATATATGGTCACCTTATCTTTGAAAAAGGAGGCAAGAATATATAATGGAGAAAAAACAACCTCTTCAATAAGTGGTGCTGGGGAAAATGGACAGCTACATGTTAAAGAATGAAATTAGAACACTCCCTAACACCATACACAAAAATAAACTCAAAATGGATTAAGGACCTAAATGTAAGGCCAGACACTGTCAAACTCTTAGAGGAAAACATAGGCAGAACACTGTATGACATAAATCACAGCAAGATCCTTTTTGACCCACCTCCTAGAGAAATGGAAATAAAAAGAAAAATAAACCAATGGGACCTAATGAAACTTAAAAGCTTTTGCACACCAAAGGAAACCATAAACAAGACGTGAAGACAACACTCAGAATGGGATAAAATATTTGCAAATGAAGCAACTGACAAAGGATTAATCTGCAAAATTTACAAGCAGCTCATGCAGCCGAATATCAAAAAAGCGAACAACCTAATCCAAAAATGGGCAGGAGACATAAATAGACATTTCTCCAAAGAAGATATACAGATTGCCAACAAACACATGAAAGAATGCTCAACATCATTAATCATTAGAGAAATACAAATCAAAACTACCATGAGATATCATCTCATACCAGTCAGAATGGCCATCATCAAAAAATCTAGAAACAATAAATGCTGGAGAGGGTGTGGAGAAAAGGGAACCCTCTTTCACTGTTGGTGGGAATGTAAAGTGATACAGCCACTATGGAGAACCGTATGGAGGTTCCTTTAAAAACTAAAAATAGAACTACCATACGACCCAGCAATCCCACTGCTGGGCATATACCCTGAGAAAACCATAATTCAAAAAGACTCTTGTACCACAATATTCATTGCAGCTTTATTTACAATAGCCAGGACATGCAAGCAACCTAGGTGTCTATCAAAAGATGAATAGATAAAGAAGATGTGGCACATATATACAGTGGAATATTTCTCAGCCATACAAAGAAACAAAACTGAGTTATTTGTAGTGAGTTGGATGGAAATAGAGTCTGTCATACAGAGTGAAATAAGTCAGAAAAGAAAAACAAATACCTCATGCTAACTCATATATACGGAATCTAAAAAACAACAAAAAAAAGGTCTTGAAGAACCTAGGGGCAAGACGGGAATAAAGACTCAGACCTACTAGAGAATGGACTTGAGGACATGGGGAGGGGGAAGGGTAAGCTGGGACAAAGTTAGAGAGTGGCATGGACATATATACACTACCAAATGTAAATAGATAGCTAGTGGGAAGCAGCCGCATAGCACAGGTAGATCAGCTCGGTGCTTTGTGACCACCCAGAGGGGTGGGATAGTGAGAGTGGGAGGGAGTTGAAAGAGGGAGGGTATATGGGATATATGTATATATATAGCTGATTTACTTTGTTATACAGCAGAAACTAACACACCATTGTAAAGCAATTATACACCAATAAAGTGTTAAAAAAAAAAGATGCTAAAGAGCACTAGTACTCGTGAAAATGCAAATTAAACAATGAGGTAGATAATCTTTCACACTCACCACATAAGGCAACAATAAAAATCTACCAAGACCAACTGCAGGAGATATGTTGTAAGAGATAATCTATCACTGTTGTTGATGGAATTGTGATGTTAATAAAATAATGCTGTGCCAGTTGCTGATGCAAATTTGTACAATCATGTGGAAGAGCACACATTCTATCAAGTGGAAGCTATGTATACCTGTTACATATCTAGTATGTACTCTGGAGAAACCTCTCCCATGCACTCAAGGAGTCATGTACAAAGATGTTCACTGGAGCTCTTCATAATATTGAAGGTTTGACAACAACCCATAAAGTCAACAGGTGAATAAACATATAAACTATGACATTTTCGTCAATGAAATTCCATGTAGCACTTAAAATGGATCAGCAAAACAAATATGCACCAGGGATAAATTACAAAACAATGTTGAGTGGCTAAAAAATGAAATGGAATACTGAATGGTGCCATGCCATGTTTGCATTTTTTTTCAAAAACATTCTGTATAAATTAGGGACGCACACATATTTAGCAAAAATATTTATAAAAATAATGCACATAAAGGTTATTCACCAATTTTGAGGTGTTTATCTATGCAGAGAAAGGGGTAGGCGGGGGACTCCAATGATTTTCAGTTATTTCCTTAAAAATATGTTCTGAAGCAAATGTCCCAAATGATAAAGTGTTAAATCAAGTAGAAGGTGTATGTGTACCCATCATATCATTCCCATTCTTTTATGTGTATTTAAAATATTTCATATTTAAATTTATAATTAAGAACTTTATAGATGTTTAAGTAAAACAAGACAAAGAAAATGAGGAGATGACAGGCTGGCAATAACAATAGTGTGGTCATGTCTTCAAGATGTTTTAGTTCGGGGCTTCCCTGGTGGCGCAGTGGTTGAGAATCTGCCTGCCAATGCAGGGGACACGGGTTCGAGCCCTGGTCTGGGAAGATATCACATGCCGCGGAGCAACTGGGCCCGTGAGCCACAACTACTGAGCCTGAGCGTCTGGAGCCTCTGCTCCGCAACAAGAGAGGCCGCGATAGTGAGAGGCCCGCGCACCACGATGAAGAGTGGCCCCCACTCGCCGCAACTGGAGAAAGCCCTCGCACAGAAACGAAGACCCAACACAGCCAAAA
>NW_027175692.1:0-54000 GCF_028021215.1 Eschrichtius robustus | reverse complement strand
GCAGTGTGCCGCCTTAGGCTCTGCATGCAAGAAGTGTTCCGAAGGACTTACACGGCTGCTTGTTGCTCAGCAGGCAGAGAGGAGATGTGGGGGGGATCCGTGTGGTAGCATGGGAAACGGTGTGGAGGCCAGACTGCTTGGAGTCCTGAAAGCTGTCCTCGCGTTCCATTGAACCACAACAACGGTGGAGACCTCATGGAAACCGAGGCACGCAGAGCTTGCATGGTGGAAACTTAGGCACTACCCTGAGGCTAGGGTGGCCTTGCGCTTTCCATGGAAGAAAGAGGTCTGCGGGATTAACTCTCTTCCAGCGTGGCAGGAACCCGCTTTCTCGGGGGAAAGTGCTCGTTGCTACGCAAGCGTACCTGCAGAGGCTAGAACCTGGGCAACTTCAAGGTTTGGCAAGCAGCCCCTGAGACACTAGAATCCAAGCTTCCAAAGGGAAAAGGCTGCTTTTGTCGGCAGAGCCACCTACCCTTGTTAGCACCCAGCATAAGTACCTGCAGGATGGGAGCTGCGAAAAGAAACAAATGGGACACACTGGGCACCTGAGAAGCGCCCCTCGACACTTGCAAGCAGCCTGTTTCTCTGGGGGACCATTCTCGTTTCCTCACCGCACGAGCCTTCAGTGAGTAGAAGCTAGGCCTTCCTAGGCTTTCGCAAACAGCTCCGAGGCTACAAGAATCCAGATTTCCAAAGGGGAAAAGTCTGCTTTTGGAAGCAGGGCCACCTATCCTAGTTCACAGCAAATATGAGTCCCTGCACTAGTGTAGCTGCCGAGGGAGAGCATGGCGAAACCCTGGCAACTTCGCTATGTATCTTTTACTGTGCCGGCTTCGAAGTGTGGCAAGATCCTTGAAGGAGGGCTGGCCTGAGCGAGACTAGTTGGCTCTACCTCTTCCGGGGGCCTAGCAGTGTAAAGGAGGAATTGTGCTCTTTCCTCAGCTTGGACGTCACATCGACGTCCTGCTAAACCAACGAGCCATTCGGTGTGAGCTCCTGGATGGGAGGCTGAGCAGAGTGTTTTTCTGAGTGCATGTAAAGCCCTTGTCCTCACTGAATCCACGTTCCCCAGCACATGACAGCGGCTCAGACTGTCGTCGTGAGCTGGGGCAAGTTGCGGCTAGCTAGGTTTCCAAAGGAAGTGAGAGAGCAGTGTGCCGCCTTGGGCTCTGCATGCAAGAAGTGTTCCGAAGGACCTACATGGCTGATTGTTGCTCAGCAGGCAGCGAGGAGATGTGGGGGGGATCCGTGTTGTAGCATGGGAAACGGTGCGGAGGCCAGAGTGCTTGGAGTCCTGAAAGCTATTCTCGCGTTCCATTGAAGCACAACAACGGTGGAGACCTCATGGTAACCGAGGCACGCAGAGCTTGCCCGGTGGAAACTTAGGCACTACCCTGAGGCTCAGGGTGGCCTTGCGCTTTCCCAGGAGGAACGAGGTCTGAGGGATTAACTCTCCTCCAGCGTGGCAGGAACCCGGTTTCTCGGGGGAAAGTGCTCGTTTGCTACGCAAGCGTACCTGCGGAGGCTAGAACCTGGGCAACTTCAAGGTTTGGCAAGCAGCCCCTGAGACACTAGAATCCAAGCTTCCAAAGGGAAAAGGCTGCTTTTGTCGGCAGAGCCACCTACCCTTGTTAGCACCCAGGATAAGTACCTGCATGATGGGATCTGCGAAGGGAAACAATCGGGACACACTGGGCACCTGAGAAGCGCCCCTTGACACTACCAAGCAGCCTGTTTCTCTGGGGGAACATACCCGTTTCCTCCCCGGGCGTGCCTGCAGTGAGTAGAAGCTGGGCCTTCCTAGGCTTTCGCAAATAGCTCCGAGGCTACAACAATCCAGATTTCCAAAGGGGAAAAGACTGCTTTTGGAAGCAGGGCCACCTATCCTAGTTCACAGCAAACATGAATCCCTGCAGTAGTGGAGCTGCCAAGGGAGAGCATGGCGAAACGCTGGCAACTTTGCTAAGTATCTTTTACTGTGCAGGCTTCGAAGTGTGGCAAGATACTTGAAAGAGCCCTGGCCTGAGCGAGCCTAGTTGGCTCTCCCTCTTCCGGGGGCCTAGCAGTGTAAAGGAGGAATTGTGCTCTTTGCTCAGCTTGGAGCTCACATGGACGTCCTGCTCAACCAACGAGCCAGTCGGTGTGAGCTCCTGGATGGAAGGCTGAGCAGAGTGTTTTTCTGACTGCATGTAAAGCCCTTGTCCTCACTGAATCCACGTACCCCAGCACATGAGACCGACTCAGACTGTCGTCGTGAGCTGGGGCAAGCTGCGGCAACCTAGGTTTCCAAAGGAAGAGAGAGAGCAGTGTGCCGCCTTGGGCTCTGCATGCAAGAAGTGTTCAGAAGGACCTGCACGGCTGCTTGTTGCTCAGCAGGCAGAGAGGAGATGTGGGGGGGATCCGTGTGGTAGCATGGGAAACGGTGTGGAGGCCAGAGTGCTTGGAGTCCTGAAAGCTATCCTCGCCCTCCATTGAAGCAAAACAACGGTGGAGACCTCATGGTAACCGAGGCACGCAGAGCTTCCCCGGTGGAAACTTAGGCACTACCCTGAGGCTCAGGGTGGCCTTGCACTTTCCCAGGAGGAACGAGGTCTGCGGGATTAACTCTCCTCCAGCGTGGCAGGAACCCGGTTTCTCGGGCGAAAGTGCTCGTTTGCTACGCAAGCATACCTGCGGAGGCTAGAACCTGGGCAACTTCAAGGTTTGGCAAGCAGCCCCTGAGAGACTAGAATCCAAGCTTCCAAAGGGAAAAGGCTGCTTTTGTCGGCAGAGCCACCTACCCTTGTTAGCACCCAGCATAAGTACCTGCAGGATGGGAGCTGCGAAGGGAAAAGAACGGGACACACTGGGCACCTGAAAAGCGCCCCTCGACACTTGCAAGCAGCCTGTTTCTCTGGGGGAACATACTCGTTTTCTCCCCGGGCGTGCCTGCAGTGAGTAGAAGCTGGGCCTTCCAAGGCTTTCGCAAATAGCTCCGAGGCTACAAGAATCCAGATTTCCAAAGGGGAAAAGACTGCTTTTGGAAGCAGGGCCACCTATCCTAGTTCACAGCAAACATGAGTCCCTGCAGTAGTGGAGCTGCCAAGGGAGAGCAAGGCGAAACCCCGGCAACTTCGCTAAGTATCTTTTACTGTGCAGGCTTCGAAGTGTGGCAAGATCACTGACGGAGGGCTGGCCTGATTAAGGCCTATTTGGCAAAACCTCTTTCCGAGGCCTAGCAGGGTAAAGGAGGAATTGTGCTCTTTGCTCAGCTTGGACCTCACATCGACGTCCTGCTCAACCAACGAGCCAGTCGGTGTGAGCTCCTGGATGGAAGGCTGAGCAGAGTGTTTTTCTGAGTGCATGTAAAGCCCTTGTCCTCACTGAGTCCACGTTCCCCAGCATATGAGACCGGCTCAGACTGTCGTCGTGAGCTGGGGCAAGCTGCGGCAACCTAGGTTTCCAAAGGAAGAGAGAGAGCAGTGTGCCGCCTTGGGCTCTGCATGCAAGAAGTGTTCTGAAGGGCCTACACGCTGCTTGTTGCTCAGCAGGCAGAGATGAGACGTGGGGGGGATCCGTGTGGTAGCATGGGAAACGGTGCGGAGGCCAGAGTGCTTGGAGTCCTGAAATCTATCCTCGCGTTCCATTGAAGCACAACATCGGTGGAGACATCATGGAAACCGAGGCACGCAGAGCTTACCCGGTGGAAACTTAGGCACTACCCTGAGGCTCAGGGTGGCCTTGCGCTTCCCCAGGAAGAACGAGGTCTTAGGGATTAACTCTCCTCCAGCGTGACAGGAACCCTCTTCCTCGGGTGAAAGTGCTCGTTTTCTACGCATCGTACCTGCGGAGGCCATAACCTGGGCAACTTCAAGGTTTGGCAAGCAGACCCTGAGACACTAGAATCCAAACTTCCAAAGGGAAAACGCTGCTTTTGTCAGCAGAGCTACCTACCCTTGTTAGCACCCAGCATAAGCACTTGCAAGATGGGAGCTGCGAAGCGAAACAAACGGGACACACTGGGCACCTGAGAAGCTCCCCTTGACACTAGCAAGCAGCCTGTTTCTCTGGGGGAACATACTCGTTTCCGCCCCGGGCGTGCCTGCAGTGAGTAGAAGCTGGGCCTTCCTAGGCTTTCGCAAACAGCTCCGAGGGTACAAGAATCCAGATTTCCAAACGGGAAAAGACTGCTTTTGGAAGCAGGGCCACCTATCCTAGTTCACAGCAAACATGAGTCCCTGCAGTAGTGGAGCTGCCAAAGGAGATCATGGCGAAACCCTGGCAACTTCGCTAAGTATCTTTTACTGTGCAGGCTTCGAAGTGTGGCAAGATCACTGACGGAGGGCTGGCCTGAGTGAGGACTAGTTGGCTCTACTTCTTCCGGGTGCCTAGCAGGGTAAAGGAGGAATTGTGCTCTTTGCTCAGCTTGGACCTCACATCGACGTCCTGCTAAACCAACGAGCCAGTCGGTGTGTGCTCCTGGATGGAAGGCTGAGCAGAGTGTTTTTCTGAGTGCAGGTTGGGCCCTTGTCCTCACTGAGTCCACGTTCCCCAGCACATGAGACCGGCTCAGACTGTCGTCGTGAGCTGGGGCAAGCTGCGGCAACCTAGGTTTCCAAAGGAAGTGAGAGAGCAGTGTGCCGCCTTGGGCTCTGCATGCAAGAAGTGTTCCGAAGGACCTGCAGGCTGCTTGTTGCTCAGCAGGCAGAGAGGAGATGTGGGGGGGATCCGTGTGGTAGCATGGAAAACGGTGCGGAGGCCAGAGTGCTTGGAATCCTGAAAGCTATCCTCGCGTTCCATTGAAGCACAACAACGGTGGAGACCTCATGGAAATCGAGGCACGCAGACCTTGCCCGGTGGAAACTTAGGCACTACCCTGAGGCTCAGGGTGGCCTTGCGCTTTCCCAGGAGGAACGAGGTCTGCGGGATTAACTCTCCTCCAGCGAGGCAGGAACACGGTTTCTCGGGGGAAAGTGCTCGTTTGCTACGCAAGCATACCTGCGGAGGCTAGAACCTGGGCAACTTCAAGGTTTGGCAAGCAGCCCCTGAGACACTAGAATCCAAGCTTCCAAAGGTAAAAGGCTGCTTTTGTCGCCAGAGCCACCTACCCTTGTTAGCACCCAGCATAAGTACCTGCAGGATGGGAGCTGCGAAGGAAAACAAACGGGACACACTGGGCACCTCAGAAGCGCCCCTCGACACTTGAGAGCAGCCTGTTTCTCTGGGGGAACATTCTCGTTTCCTCCCCGGGCGTGCCTGCAGTGAGTAGAAGCTGGGCCTTCCTAGGCTTTCGCAAACAGCTCCGAGGCTACAACAATCCAGATTTCCAAAGGGGAAAAGACTGCTTTTGGAAGCAGGGCCACCTATCCTAGTTCACAGCAAACATGAATCCCTGCAGTAGTGGAGCTGCCAAGGGAGAGCATGGCGAAACGCTGGCAACTTTGCTAAGTATCTTTTACTGTGCAGGCTTCGAAGTGTGGCAAGATACTTGAAAGAGGCCTGGCCTGAGCGAGCCTAGTTGGCTCTCCCTCTTCCGGGGGCCTAGCAGTGTAAAGGAGGAATTGTGCTCTTTGCTCAGCTTGGAGCTCACATGGACGTCCTGCTCAACCAACGAGCCAGTCGGTGTGAGCTCCTGGATGGAAGGCTGAGCAGAGTGTTTTTCTGACTGCATGTAAAGCCCTTGTCCTCACTGAATCCACGTACCCCAGCACATGAGACCGACTCAGACTGTCGTCGTGAGCTGGGGCAAGCTGCGGCAACCTAGGTTTCCAAAGGAAGAGAGAGAGCAGTGTGCCGCCTTGGGCTCTGCATGCAAGAAGTGTTCTGAAGGGCCTACACGCTGCTTGTTGCTCAGCAGGCAGAGAGGAGATGTGGGGGGGATCCGTGTGGTAGCATGGGAAACGGTGCGGAGGCCAGAGTGCTTGGAGTCTTGAAAGCTATCCTCGCCTTCCATTGAAGCACAACAACGGTGGAGACCTCATGGAAACCGAGGCACGCAGAGCTTGCCCGGTGGAAACTTAGGCACTACCCTGAGGCTCAGGGTGGCCTTGCGCTTTCCATGGAAGAAAGAGGTCTGCGGGATTAACTCTCCTCCAGCGTGGCAGGAACCCGGTTTCTCGGGGGAAAGTGCTCGTTTGTTACGCAAGCGTACCTGCGGAGGCTACAACCTGGGCAACTTCAAGGTTTGGCAAGCAGCCCCTGAGACACTAGAATCCAAGCTTCCAAAGGGAAAAGGCTGCTTTTGTCGGCAGAGCCACCTACCCTTGTTAGCACCCAGGATAAGTACCTGCAGGATGGGAGCTGCGAAGCGAGACAAACGGGACACACTGGGCACCTGAGAAGCGCCCCTTGACACGAGCAAGCAGCCTGTTTCTCTGGGGGAACATACTCGTTTCCTCCCCGGGCGTGCCTGCAGTGAGTAGAAGCTGGGCCTTCCTAGGCTTTCGCAAACAGCTCCGAGGCTACAAGAATCCAGATTTCCAAAGTGGAAAAGACTGCTTTTGGAAGCAGGACCACCTATCCTAGTTCACTGCAAACATGAGTCCCTGCAGTAGTGGAGCTGCCAAGGGAGAGCATGGCGAAACGCTGGCAACTTCGCTGAGTATCTTTTACTGTGCAGGCTTCGAAGTGTGGCAAGATACTTGAAAGAGGCCTGGCCTGAGCGAGCCTAGTTAGCTCTCCCTCTTCCGGGGGCCTAGCAGTGTAAAGGAGGAATTGTGCTCTTTGCTCAGCTTGAAACTCACATGGACGTCCTGCTCAACAAACGAGCCAGTCGGTGTGAGCTTCTGGATGGAAGGCTGAGCAGAGTGTTTTTCTGAGTGCATGTAAAGCGCTTGTCCTCACAAATCCACGTTCCCCAGCACATGAGACCGGCTCAGACTGTCGTCGTGAGCTGGGGCAAGCTGCGGCAACCTAGGTTTCCAAATGAAGAGAGAGAGCAGTGTGCCGCCTTGGGCTCTGCATGCAAGAAGTGTTCCGAAGGACCTACACGGCTGCTTGTTGCTCAGCAGGCAGAGAGGAGATGTGGGGGGGATCCGTGTGGTAGCATGGGAAACGGTGTGGAGGCCAGAGTGCTTGGAGTCCTGAAAGCTATCCTCGCGTTCCATTGAAGCACAACAACGGTGGAGACCTCATGGAAACCGAGGCACGCAGAGCTTGCCCGGTGGAAACTTAGGCACTACCCTGAGGCTAGGGTGGCCTTGCGCTTTCCATGGAAGAAAGAGGTCTGCGGGATTAACTCTCCTCCAGCGTGGCAGGAACCCGGTTTCTCGGGGAAAAGTGCTCGTTTGCTACGCAAGCGTACCGGCGGAGGCTAGAACCTGGGCAACTTCAAGGTTTGGCAAGCAGCCCCTGAGACACTAGAATCCAAGCTTCCAAAGGGAAAAGGCTGCTTTTGTCGGCAGAGCCACCTACCCTTGTAAGCAACCAGCATAAGCACCTGCAGGATGGGAGCTGCGAAGGAAAACAAACGGGACACACTGGGCACCTGAGAAGCGCCCCTCGACACTTTCAAGCAGCCTGTTTTCCTGGGGGAACATTCTCGTTTCCTCCCCGGGCATGCCTGCAGTGAGTAGAAGCTGGGCCTTCCTAGGCTTTCGCAAACAGCTCCGAGGCTACAAGAATCCAGATTTCCAAAGGGGAAAAGACTGCTTTTGGAAGCAGGGCCACCTATCGTAGTTCACAGCAAACATGACTCCCTGCAGTAGTGGAGCTGCCAAGGGAGAGCATGGCGAAACGCTGGCAACTTCGCTAAGTACCTTTAACTGTGCAGGCGTCGAAGTGTGGCAAGATCACTGACGGAGGGCTGGCCTGAGCAAGGCCTATTTGGCAAAACCTCTTTCCGAGGCCTAGCAGGGTAAAGGAGGAATTGTGCTCTTTGCTCAGCTTGGACCTCACATCGACGTCCTGCTAAACCAACGAGCCAGTCGGTGTGAGCTCCTGGATGGAAGGCTGAGCAGAGTGTTTTTCTGAGTGCAGGTAGGGCCCTTCTCTTCACTGAATCCACGTTCCCCAGCACATGAGACCGGCTCAGACTGTCGTCGTGAGCTGGGGCAAGCTGCGGCAACCTAGGTTTCCAAAGGAAGAGAGAGAGCAGTGTGCCGCCTTGGGCTCTGCATGCAAGAAGTGTTCTGAAGGGCCTACACGCTGCTTGTTGCTCAGCAGGCAGAGAGGAGATGTGGGGGGGATCCGTGTGGTAGCATGGGAAACGGTGCGGAGGCCAGAGTGCTTGGAGTCCTGAAAGCTATCCTTGCCTTCCATTGAAGCACAACAACAGTGGTGACCTCATGGAAACCGAGGCACGCAGAGCTTGCCCGGTGGAAACTTAGGCACTACCCTGAGGCTCAGGGTGGCCTTGCGCTTTCCATGGAAGAAAGAGGTCTGCGGGATTAACTCTCCTCCAGCGTGGCAGGAACCCGGTTTCTCGGGGGAAAGTGCTCGTTTGCTACGCAAGCGTACCTGCGGAGACTAGAACCTGGGCAACTTCAAGGTTTGGCAAGCAGCCCCTGAGACACTAGAATCCAAGCTTCCAAAGGGAAAAGGCTGCTTTTGTCGGCAGAGCCACCTACCCTTGTTAGCACCCAGGATAAGTACCTGCAGGAAGGGAGCTGCGAAGCGAAACAAACGGGACACACTGTGCACCTGAGTAGCGCCCCTTGACACTAGCCAGCAGCCTGTTTCTCTGGGGGAACATACTCGTTTCCTCCCCGGGCGTGCCTGCAGTGAGTAGAAGCTGGGCCTTCCTAGGCTTTCGCAAACAGCTCCGAGGCTACAGGAATCCAGATTTCCAAAGGGGAAAAGACTGCTTTTGGAAGCAGGGCCACCTATCCTAGTTCACTGCAAACATGAGTCCCTGCAGTAGTGGAGCTGCCAAGGGAGAGCATGGCGAAACGCTGGCAACTTCGCTAAGTATCTTTTACTGTGCAGGCTTCGAAGTGTGGCAAGATACTTGAAAGAGGCCTGGCCTGAGCGAGCCTTGTTGGCTCTACCTCTTCCGGGGGCCTAGCAGTGTAAAGGAGGAATTGTGCTCTTTGCTCAGCTTGGACCTCACATCGACGTCCTGCTAAACCAACGAGCCAGTCGGTGTGAGCTCCTGGATGGAAGGCTGAGCAGAGTGTTTTTCTGAGTGCATGTAAAGCCCTTGTCCTCACAAATCCACGTTCCCCAGCACATGAGACCGGCTCAGACTGTCGTCGTGAGCTGGGGCAAGCTGCGGCAACCTAGGTTTCCAAAGGAAGAGAGAGAGCAGTGTGCCGCCTTGGGCTCTCCATGCAAGAAGTGCTCCAAAGGACCTACACGGCTGCTTGTTGCTCAGCAGGCAGAGAGGAGATGTGGGGGGGGATCCGTGTGGTAGCATGGGAAACGGTGCGGAGGCCAGAGTGCTTGGAGTCCTGAAAGCTATCCTCGCGTTCCATTGAAGCACAACAACGGTGGAGACCTCATGGAAACCGAGGCACGCAGACCTTGCATGGTGGAAGCTTAGGCACTACCCTGAGGCTAGGGTGGCCTTGCGCTTTCCATGGAAGAAAGAGGTCTGCGGGATTAACTCTCTTCCAGCGTGGCAGGAACCCGCTTTCTCGGGGGAAAGTGCTCGTTTGCTACGCAAGCGTACCTGCAGAGGCTAGAACCTGGGCAACTTCAAGGTTTGGCAAGCAGCCCCTGAGACACTAGAATCCAAGCTTCCAAAGGGAAAAGGCTGCTTTTGTCGGCAGAGCCACCTACCCTTGTTAGCACCCAGCATAACTACCTGCAGGACGGGAGCTGCGAAGGGAAACAAACGGGACACACTGGGCACCTGAGAAGCACCCTTCGACACTTGCAAGCAGCCTGTTTCTCTGGGGGAACATTCTCGTTTCCTCCCCGCGCGAGCCTTCAGTGAGTAGAAGCTGGGCCTTCCTAGGCTTTCACAAACAGCTCCGAGGCTACAAGAATCCAGATTTCCAAAGGGGAAAAGTCTGCTTTTGGAAGCAGGGACACCTATCCTATTTCACAGCAAACATGAGTCCCTGCACTAGTGGAGCTGCCGAGGGAGAGCATGGCGAAACCCTGGCAACTTCGCTATGTATCTTTTACTGTGCAGGCTTCGAAGTGTGGCAAGATCACTGACGGAGGGCTGGCCTGAGTAAGGCCTATTTGGCAAAACCTCTTTCCGAGGCCTAGCAGGGTAAAGGAGGAATTGTGCTCTTTGCTCAGCTTGGACCTCACATCGACGTCCTGCTCAACCAACGAGCCAGTCGGTGTGAGCTCCTGGAAGGAAGGCTGAGCAGACTGTTTTTCTCAGTGCATGTAAAGCCCTTGTCCTCACTGAGTCCACGTTCCCCAGCACATGAGACCGGCTCAGACTGTCGTCGTGAGCTGGGGCAAGCTGCGGCAACCTAGGTTTCCAAAGGAAGAGAGAGAGCAGTGTGCCGCCTTGGGCTCTGCATGCAAGAAGTGTTCTGAAGGGCCTACACGCTGCTTGTTGCTCAGCAGGCAGAGATGAGACGTGGGGGGGATCCGTGTGGTAGCATGGGAAACGGTGCGGAGGCCAGAGTGCTTGGAGTCCTGAAATCTATCCTCGCGTTCCATTGAAGCACAACATCGGTGGAGACCTCATGGAAACCGAGGCACGCAGAGCTTACCCGGTGGAAACTTAGGCACTACCCTGAGGCTCAGGGTGGCCTTGCGCTTCCCCAGGAAGAACGAGGTCTTCGGGATTAACTCTCCTCCAGCGTGACAGGAAACCTCTTCCTCGGGTGAAAGTGCTCGTTTTCTACGCATCGTACCTGCGGAGGCCATAACCTGGGCAACTTCAAGGTTTGGCAAGCAGACCCTGAGACACTAGAATCCAAACTTCCAAAGGGAAAACGCTGCTTTTGTCGGCAGAGCTACCTACCCTTGTTAGCACCCAGCATAAGAACCTGCAGGATGGGAGCTGCGAAGCGAAACAAACGGGACACACTGGGCACCTGAGAAGCTCCCCTTGACACTAGCAAGCAGCCTGTTTCTCGGGGGGAACATACTCGTTTCCGCCCCGGGCGTGCCTGCAGTGAGTAGAAGCTGGGCCTTACTAGGCTTTCGCAAACAGCTCCGAGGCTACAAGAAACCAGATTTCCAAAGGGGAAAAGACTGCTTTTGGAAGCAGGGCCACCTATCCTAGTTCACTGCAAACATGAGTCCCTGCAGTAGTGGAGCTGCCAAGGGAGAGCATGGCGAAACGCTGGCAACTTCGCTAAGTATCTTTTACTGTGCAGGCTTGGAAGTGTGGCAAGATCCTTGAAAGAGGCCTGGCCTGAGCGAGCCTTGTTGGCTCTACCTCTTCCGGGGGCCTAGCAGTGTAAAGGAGGAATTGTGCTCTTTGCTCATTTTGGACCTCACATGGACGTCCTGCTCAACCAACGAGCCAGTCGGTGTGAGCTCCTGGATGGAAAGCTGAGCAGAGTGTTTTTCTGAGTGCATGTAAAGCCCTTGTCCTCACAAATCCACGTTCCCCAGCACATGAGACCGGCTCAGACTGTCGTAGTGAGCTGGGGCAAGCTGCGGCAACCTAGGTTTCCAAAGGAAGAGAGAGAGCAGTGTGCCGCCTTGGGCTCTGCATGCAAGAAGTGTTCCGAAGGACCTACACGGCTGCTTGTTGCTCAGCAGGCAGAGAGGAGATGTGGGGGGGATCCGTGTGGTAGCATGGGAAACGGTGTGGAGGCCAGACTGCCTGGAGTCCTGAAAGCTATCCTCGCCTTCCATTGAAGCAAAACAACGGTGGAGACCTCATGGTAACCGAGGCACGCAGAGCTTCCCCGGTGGAAACTTAGGCACTACCCTGAGGCTCAGGGTGGCCTTGCACTTTCCCAGGAGGAACGAGGTCTGCGGGATTAACTCTCCTCCAGCGTGGCAGGAACCCGGTTTCTCGGGCGAAAGTGCTCGTTTGCTACGCAAGCGTTCCTGCGGAGGCTAGAACCTGGGTAACTTCAAGGTTTGGCAAGCAGCCCCTGAGACACTAGAATCCAGGCTTCCAAAGGGAAAAGGCTGCTTTTGTCGGCAGAGCCACCTACCCTTGTTAGCACCCAGCATAAGTACCTGCAGGATGGGAGCTGCGAAGGGAAACGAACGGGACACACTGGGCACCTGAGAAGCGCCCCTCGACACTTGCAAGCAGCCTGTTTCTCTGGGGGAACATACTCGTTTTCTCCCCGGGCGTGCCTGCAGTGAGTAGAAGCTGGGCCTTCCTAGGCTTTCGCAAATAGCTCCGAGGCTACAAGAATGCAGATTTCCAAAGGGGAAAAGACTGCTTTTGGAAGCAGGGCCACCTATCCTAGTTCACAGCAATCATGAGTCCCTGCAGTAGAGGAGCTGCCAAGGGAGAGCATGGCGAAACCATGGCAACTTCGCTAAGTACCTTTTACTGTGCAGGCTTCGAAGTGTTGCAAGATCACTGACGGAGGGCTGGCCTGAGTAAGGCCTATTTGGCAAAACCTCTTTCCGAGGGCTAGCAGGGTAAAGGAGGAATTGTGCTCTTTGCTCAGCTTGGACCTCACATCGACGTCCTGCTAAACCAACGAGCCAGTCGGTGTGAGCTCCTGGATGGAAGGCTGAGCAGACTGCTTTTCTGAGTGCAGGTAGGGCCCTTGTCCTCACTGAGTCCACGTTCCCCAGCACATGAGACCGGATCAGACTGTCGTCGTGAGCTGGGGCAAGCTGCGGCAACCTAGGTTTCCAAAGGAAGAGAGAGAGCAGTGTGCCGCCTTGGGCTCTGCATGCAAGAAGTGTTCTGAAGGGCCTACACGCTGCTTGTTGCTCAGCAGGCAGAGATGAGATGTGGGGGGGATCCGTGTGGTAGCATGGGAAACGGTGCGGAGGCCAGAGTGCTTGGAGTCCTGAAATCTATCCTCGCGTTCCATTGAAGCACAACATCGGTGGAGACCTCATAGAAACCGAGGCACGCAGAGCTTAATCGGTGGAAACTTAGGCACTACCCTGAGGTTCAGGGTGGCCTTGCGCTTCCCCAGGAAGAACGAGGTCTTCGGGATTTACTCTCCTCCAGCGTGACAGGAACCCTGTTCCTCGGGTGAAAGTGCTCGTTTTCTACGCAACGTACCTGCGGAAGCCATAACCTGGGCAAATTCAAGGTTTGGCAAGCAGCCCCTGAGACACTAGAGTCCAAGCTTCCAAAGGGAAAACGCTGTTTTGTCGGCAGAGCTACCTACCCTTGTTAGCACCCAGCATAAGCACCTGCAGGATGGGAGCTGCGAAGGGAAACAAACGGGACACACTGGGCACCTGAGAAGCGCCCCTTGACACTAACAAGCAGCCTGTTTCTCTGGGGGAACATACTCGTTTCCTCCCCGGGCGTGCCTGCAGTGAGTAGAAGCTGGGCCTTCCTAGGCTTTCGCAAATAGCTCCGAGGCAACAACAATCCAGATTTCCAAAGGCGAAAAGACTGCTTTTGGAAGCAGGGCCACCTATCCTAGTTCACAGCAAACATGAATCCCTGCAGTAGTGGAGCTGCCAAGGGAGAGCATGGCTAAACGCTGGCAACTTCGCTAAGTATCTTTTACTGTGCAGGCTTCGAAGTGTGGCAAGATACTTGAAAGAGGCCTGGCCTGAGCGAGCCTAGTTGGCTCTCCCTCTTCCGGGGGCCTAGCACTGTAAAGGAGGAATTGTGCTCTTTGCTCAGCTTGGACGTCACATCGACGTCCTGCTAAACCAACGAGCCAGTCGGTGTGAGCTCCTGGATGGAAGGCTGAGCAGAGTGTTTTTCTGAGTGCATGTAAAGCCCTTGTCCTCACAAATCCACGTTCCCCAGCGCATGAGAGCGGCTCAGAATGTCGTCGTGAGCTGGGGCAAGCTGCGGCAACCTAGGTTTCCAAAGGAAGAGAGAGAGCAGTGTGCCGCCTTGGGCTCTGCATGCAAGAAGTGTTCTGAAGGGCCTACACGCTGCTTGTTGCTCAGCAGGCAGAGAGGAGATGTGGGGGGGATCCGTGTGGTACCATGGGAAACGGTGCGGAGGCCACAGTGCTTGGAGTCCTGAAAGCTATCCTCGCGTTCCATTGACGCACAACAACGGTGGAGACCTCATGGAAACCGAGGCACGCAGAGCTTGCCCGGTGGAAACTTAGGCACTACCCTGAGGCTCAGGGTGGCCTTGCGCTTTCCATGGAAGAAAGAGGTCTGCGGGATTAACTCTCCTCCAGCGTGGCAGGAACCCGCTTTCTCGGGGGAAAGTGCTCGTTTGCTACGCAAGCGTACCTGCGGAGGCTAGAACCTGGGCAACTTCAAGGTTTGGCAAGCAGCCCCTGAGACACTAGAATCCAAGCTTCCAAAGGGAAAAGGCTGCTTTTGTCGGCAGAGCTACCTACCCTTGTTAGCACCCAGCATAAGCACCTGCAGGATGGGAGCTGCGAAGGGAAACAAACGGGACACACTGGGCACCTGAGAAACGCCCCTTGACACTAGCAAGCAGCCTGTTTCTCTGGGGGAACATACTCGTTTCCTCCCCGGGCGTGCCTGCAGTGAGTAGAAGCTGGGCCTTCCTAGGCTTTCGCAAATAGCTCCGAGGCAACAACAATCCAGATTTCCAAAGGCGAAAAGACTGCTTTTGGAAGCAGGGCCACCTATCCTAGTTCACAGCAAACATGAATCCCTGCAGTAGTGGAGCTGCCAAGGGAGAGCATGGCGAAACGCAGGCAACTTCGCTAAGTATCTTTTACTGTGCAGGCTTCGAAGTGTGGCAAGATACTTGAAAGAGGCCTGGCCTGAGCGAGCCTAGTTGGCTCTCCCACTTCCGGGGGCCTAGCAGGGTAAAGGAGGAATTGTGCTCTTTGCTCAGCTTGGACCTCACATGGACGTCCTGCTCAACCAACGAGCCAGTCGGTGTGAGCTCCTGGATGGAAGGCTGAGCAGAGTGTTTTTCTGACTGCATGTAAAGCCCTTGTCCTCACTGAATCCACGTACCCCAGCACATGAGACCGACTCAGACTGTCGTCGTGAGCTGGGGCAAGCTGTGGCAACCTAGGATTCCAAAGAAAGAGAGAGAGCAGTGTGCCGCCTTGGGCTCTGCATGCAAGAAGTGTTCCGAAGGACCTGCACGGCTGCTTGTTGCTCAGCAGGCAGAGAGGAGATGTGGGGGGGATTCGTGTGGTAGCATGGGAAACGGTGTGGAGGCCAGAGTGCTTGGAGTCCTGAAAGCTATCCTCGCCCTCCATTGAAGCAAAACAACGGTGGAGACCTCATGGTAACCGAGGCACGCAGAGCTTCCCCGGTGGAAACTTAGGCACTACCCTGAGGCTCAGGGTGGCCTTGCACTTTCCCAGGAGGAACGAGGTCTGCGGGATTAACTCTCCTCCAGCGTGGCAGGAACCCGGTTTCTCGGGGGAAAGTGCTCGTTTGCTACGCAAGCATACCTGCGGAGGCTAGAACCTGGGCAACTTCAAGGTTTGGCAAGCAGCCCCTGAGACACTAGAATCCAAGCTTCCAAAGGGAAAACGCTGCTTTTGTCGGCAGAGCCACCTACCCTTGTTAGCACCCAGCATAAGTACCTGCAGGATGGGAGCTGCGAAGGAAAAAAAAAGGGACACACTTGGCACCTGGGAAGCGCCCCTCGACACTTGCAAGCAGCCAGTTTTCCTGAGGGAACATTCTCGTTTCCTCCCCGGGCGTGCCTGCAGTGAGTAGAAGCTGGGCCTTCCTAGTGTTTTGCAAACAGCTCCAAGGCTACAAGAATCCAGATTTCCAAAGGGGAAAAGCCTGGTTTGGAAGCAGGGCCACCTATACTAGTTCACAGCAAACATGAGTCCCTGCAGTAGTGGAGTTGCCAAGGGAGAGCATGGCGAAACCCTGGCAACTTCGCTAAGTATCTTTTACTGTGCAGGCTTCGAAGTGTGGCAAGATCACTGACGGAGGGCTGGCCTGAGTAAGGCCTATTTGGCAAAACCTCTTTCCGAGGCATAGCAGGGTAAAGGAGGAATTGTGCTCTTTGCTCAGCTTGGACCTCACATCGACGTCCTGCTCAACCAACGAGCCAGTCGGTGTGAGCTCCTGGATGGAAGGCTGAGCAGACTGTTTTTCTCAGTGCAGGTAGGGCCCTTGTCCTCACTGAGTCCACGTTCCCCAGCACATGAGACCGGCTCAGACTGTCGTCGTGAGCTGGGGCAAGCTGCGGCAACCTAGGTTTCCAAAGGAAGAGAGAGAGCAGTGTGCCGCCTTGGGCTCTGCATGTAAGAAGTGTTCTGAAGGGCCCACACGCTGCTTGTTGCTCAGCAGGCAGAGATGAGACGTGAGGGGGATCCGTGTGGTAGCATGGGAAACGGTGCGGAGGCCAGAGTGCTTGGAGTCCTGAAATCTATCCTCGCGTTCCATTGAATCACAACATCGGTGGAGACCTCATGGAAACCGATGCACGCAGAGCTTACCCGGTGGAAACTTAGGCACTACCCTGAGGCTCAGGGTGGCCTTGCGCTTCCCCAGGAAGAACGAGGTCTTCGGGATTAACTCTCCTCCAGCGTGACAGGAACCCTGTTCCTCGGGTGAAAGTGCTCGTTTTCTACGCAACGTACCTACGGAGGCCATAACCTGGGCAACTTCAAGGTTTGGCAAGCAGACTCTGAGACACTAGAATCCAAGCTTCCAAAGGGAAAACGCTGCTTTTGTCGGCAGAGCTACCTACCCTTGTTAGCACCCAGCATAAGTACCTGCCGGATGGGAGCTGCGAAGCGAAACGAACGGGACACACTGGGCACCTGAGAAGCGCCCCTCAACACTTGCAAGCAGCCTTTTTCTCTGGGGGAACATACTCGTTTTCTCCCCGGGCGTGCCTGCAGTGAGTAGAAGCTGGGCCTTCCTAGGCTTTCGCAAATAGCTCCGAGGCTACAAGAATGCAGATTTCCAAAGGGGAAAAGACTGCTTTTGGAAGCAGGGCCACCTATCCTAGTTCACAGCAAACATGAGTCCCTGCAGTAGTGGAGCTGCCAAGGGAGAGCATGGCGAAATGCTGGCAACTTCGCTAAGTATCTTTTACTGTGCAGGCTTCGAAGTGTGGCAAAATACTTGAAAGAGGCCTGACCTGAGCGAGTCTAGTTGGCTCTACCTCTTCCGGGGGCCTAGCAGTGTAAAGGAGGAATTGTGCTCTTTGCTCAGGTTGGACCTCACATGGACGTCCTGCTCAACCAACGAGCCAGTCGGTGTGAGCTCCTGGATGGAAGGCTGAGCAGAGTGTTTTTCTGAGTGCATGTAAAGCCCTTGTCCTCACAAATCCACGTTCCCCAGCGCATGAGAGCTGCTCAGACTGTCGTCGTGAGCTGGGGCAAGCTGCGGCAACCTAGGTTTCCAAAGGAAGAGAGAGAGCAGTGTGCCGCCTTGGGCTCTGCATGCAAGAAGTGTTCCAAAGGGCCTACAAGGCTGCTTGTTGCTCAGCAGGCAGAGAGGAGATGTGGGGGGGATCCGTGTGGTAGCATGGGAAACGGTGCGGAGGCCACAGTGCTTGGAGTCCTGAAAGCTATCCTCGCCTTCCATTGACGCACAACAACGGTGGAGACCTCATGGAAACCGAGGCACGCAGAGCTTGCCCGGTGGAAACTTAGGCACTACCCTGAGGCTCAGGGTGGCCTTGCGCTTTCCATGGAAGAAAGAGGTCTGCGGGATTAACTCTCCTCCAGCGTGGCAGGAACCCGCTTTCTCGGGGGAAAGTGCTCGTTTGCTACGCAAGCGTACCTGCGGAGGCTAGAACCTGGGCAACTTCAAGGTTTGGCAAGCAGCCCCTGAGACACTAGAATCCAAGCTTCCAAAGGGAAAAGGCTGCTTTTGTCGGCAGAGCCACCTACGCTTGTTAGCACCCAGGATAAGTACCTGCAGGATGGGAGCTGCGAAGCGAAACAAACGGGACACACTGGGCACCTGAGAAGCGCCCCTTGACACTAGCAAGCAGCCTGTTTCTCTGGGGGAACATACTCATTTCCTCCCCGGGCCTGCCTGCAGTGAGTAGAAGCTGGGCCTTCCTAGGCTTTCGCAAACAGCTCCGAGGCTACAAGAATCCAGATTTCCAAAGGGGAAAAGACTGCTTTTGGAAGCAGGACCACCTATCCTAGTTCACTGCAAACATGAGTCCCTGCAGTAGTGGAGCTGCCAAGGGAGAGCATGGCGAAACGCTGGCAACTTCGCTAAGTATCTTTTACTGTGCAGGCTTCGAAGTGTGGCAAGATACTTGAAAGAGGCCTGGCCTGAGCGAGCCTAGTTGGCTCTCCCTCTTCCGGGGGCCTAGCAGTGTAAAGGAGGAATTGTGCTCTTTGCTCAGCTTGAACCTCACATGGACGTCCTGCTCAACCAACGAGCCAGTCGGTGTGAGCTCCTGGATGGAAGGCTGAGCAAAGTGTTTTTCTGAGTGCATGTAAAGCCCTTGTCCTCACAAATCCACGTTCCCCAGCACATGAGAGCGGCTCAGACTGTCGTCGTGAGCTGGGGCAAGCTGCGGCAACCTAGGTTTCCAAAGGAAGAGAGAGAGCAGTGTGCCGCCTTGGGCTCTGCATGCAAGAAGTGTTCCGAAGGACCTACAGGGCTGCTTGTTGCTCAGCAGGCAGAGAGGAGATGTGGGGGGGGGGATCCGTGTGGTAGCATGGGAAACGGTGCGGAGGTCAAAGTACTTGGAGTCCTGAAAGCTATCCTCGCCTTCCATTGACGCACAACAAAGGTGGAGACCTCATGGTAACCGAGGCACGCAGAGCTTGCCCGGTGGAAACTTAGGCACTACCCTGAGGCTCAGGGTGGCCTTGCGCTTTCCCAGGAGGAACGAGGTCTGCGGGATTAACTCTCCTCCAGCGTGGCAGGAACCCGGTTTCTCGGGGGAAAGTGCTCGTTTGCTACGCAGGCGTACCTGCGGAGGCTAGAACCTGGGCAACTTCAAGGTTTGGCAAGCAGCCACTGAGACACTAGAATCCAAGCATCCAAAGGGAAAAGGCTGCTTTTGTCGGCAGAGCCACCTACCCTTGTTAGCACCCTGCATAAGTACCTGCAGGATGGGAGCTGCGAAGGAAAACAAACGGGACACACTGGGCACCTGAGAAGCGCCCCTCGATACTTGCAAGCAGCCTGTTTCTCTGGGGGAACATTCTCGTTTCCTCCCCGGGCGTGCCTGCAGTGAGTAGAAGCTGGGCTTTCCTAGGCTTTCGCAAACAGCTCCGAGGCTACAAGAATCCAGATTTCCAAAGGGGAAAAGACTGCTTTTGGAAGCAGGGCCACCTATCCTAGTTCACTGCAAACATGAGTCCCTGCAGTAGTGGAGCTGCCAAGGGAGAGCATGGCGAAACCCTGGCAACTTCGCTAAGTATCTTTTACTGTGCAGGATTCCAAGTGTGGCAAGATTACTGACGGAGGGCTGGCCTGAGTAAGGCCTATTTGGCAAAACCTCTTTCCGAGGCCTAGCAGGGTAAAGGAGGAATTGTGCTCTTTGCTCAGCTTGGACCTCACATCGACGTCCTGCTAAACCAACGAGCCAGTCGGTGTGAGCTCCTGGATGGAAGGCTGAGCAGACTGTTTTTCTGAGTGCAGGTAGGGCCCTTGTCCTCACTGAGTCCACGTTCCCCAGCACATGAGACCGGCTCAGACTGTCGTCGTGAGCTGGGGCAAGCTGCGGCAACCTAGGTTTTCAAAGGAAGAGAGAGAGCAGTGTGCCGCCTTAGGCTCTGCATGCAAGAAGTGTTCCGAAGGACTTACACGGCTGCTTGTTGCTCAGCAGGCAGAGAGGAGATGTGGGGGGGATCCGTGTGGTAGCATGGGAAACGGTGTGGAGGCCAGACTGCTTGGAGTCCTGAAAGCTGTCCTCGCGTTCCATTGAACCACAACAACGGTGGAGACCTCATGGAAACCGAGGCACGCAGAGCTTGCATGGTGGAAACTTAGGCACTACCCTGAGGCTAGGGTGGCCTTGCGCTTTCCATGGAAGAAAGAGGTCTGCGGGATTAACTCTCCTCCAGCGTGGCAGGAACCCGGTTTCTCGGGGGAAAGTGATCGTTTGCTACGCAAGCGTACCTGCGGAGGCTAGAACCTGGGCAACTTCAAGGTTTGGCAAGCAGCCCCTGAGACACTAGAATCCAAGCTTCCAAAGGGAAAAGGCTGCTTTTGACGGCACAGCCACCTACCCTTGTTAGCACCCAGCATAAGTACCTGCAGGATGGGAGCTGCGAAAAGAAACAAATGGGACACACTGGGCACCTGAGAAGCGCCCCTCGACACTTGCAAGCAGCCTGTTTCTCTGGGGGACCATTCTCGTTTCCTCACCGCACGAGCCTTCAGTGAGTAGAAGCTGGGCCTTCCTAGGCTTTCGCAAACAGCTCCGAGGCTACAAGAATCCAGATTTCCAAAGGGGAAAAGTCTGCTTTTGGAAGCAGGGCCACCTATCCTAGTTCACAGCAAATATGAGTCCCTGCACTAGTGTAGCTGCCGAGGGAGAGCATGGCGAAACCCTGGCAACTTCGCTATGTATCTTTTACTGTGCCGGCTTCGAAGTGTGGCAAGATCCTTGAAGGAGGGCTGGCCTGAGCGAGACTAGTTGGCTCTACCTCTTCCGGGGGCCTAGCAGTGTAAAGGAGGAATTGTGCTCTTTCCTCAGCTTGGACGTCACATCGACGTCCTGCTAAACCAACGAGCCATTCGGTGTGAGCTCCTGGATGGGAGGCTGAGCAGAGTGTTTTTCTGAGTGCATGTAAAGCCCTTGTCCTCACTGAATCCACGTTCCCCAGCACATGACAGCGGCTCAGACTGTCGTCGTGAGCTGGGGCAAGCTGCGGCTAGCTAGGTTTCCAAAGGAAGTGAGAGAGCAGTGTGCCGCCTTGGGCTCTGCATGCAAGAAGTGTTCCGAAGGACCTACATGGCTGATTGTTGCTCAGCAGGCAGCGAGGAGATGTGGGGGGGATCCGTGTTGTAGCATGGGAAACGGTGCGGAGGCCAGAGTGCTTGGAGTCCTGAAAGCTATTCTCGCGTTCCATTGAAGCACAACAACGGTGGAGACCTCATGGTAACCGAGGCACGCAGAGCTTGCCCGGTGGAAACTTAGGCACTACCCTGAGGCTCAGGGTGGCCTTGCGCTTTCCCAGGAGGAACGAGGTCTGAGGGATTAACTCTCCTCCAGCGTGGCAGGAACCCGGTTTCTCGGGGGAAAGTGCTCGTTTGCTACGCAAGCGTACCTGCGGAGGCTAGAACCTGGGCAACTTCAAGGTTTGGCAAGCAGCCCCTGAGACACTAGAATCCAAGCTTCCAAAGGGAAAAGGCTGCTTTTGTCGGCAGAGCCACCTACCCTTGTTAGCACCCAGGATAAGTACCTGCATGATGGGATCTGCGAAGGGAAACAATCGGGACACACTGGACACCTGAGAAGCGCCCCTTGACACTACCAAGCAGCCTGTTTCTCTGGGGGAACATACCCGTTTCCTCCCCGGGCGTGCCTGCAGTGAGTAGAAGCTGGGCCTTCCTAGGCTTTCGCAAATAGCTCCGAGGCTACAACAATCCAGATTTCCAAAGGGGAAAAGACTGCTTTTGGAAGCAGGGCCACCTATCCTAGTTCACAGCAAACATGAATCCCTGCAGTAGTGGAGCTGCCAAGGGAGAGCATGGCGAAACGCTGGCAACTTTGCTAAGTATCTTTTACTGTGCAGGCTTCGAAGTGTGGCAAGATACTTGAAAGAGCCCTGGCCTGAGCGAGCCTAGTTGGCTCTCCCTCTTCCGGGGGCCTAGCAGTGTAAAGGAGGAATTGTGCTCTTTGCTCAGCTTGGAGCTCACATGGACGTCCTGCTCAACCAACGAGCCAGTCGGTGTGAGCTCCTGGATGGAAGGCTGAGCAGAGTGTTTTTCTGACTGCATGTAAAGCCCTTGTCCTCACTGAATCCACGTACCCCAGCACATGAGACCGACTCAGACTGTCGTCGTGAGCTGGGGCAAGCTGCGGCAACCTAGGTTTCCAAAGGAAGAGAGAGAGCAGTGTGCCGCCTTGGGCTCTGCATGCAAGAAGTGTTCAGAAGGACCTGCACGGCTGCTTGTTGCTCAGCAGGCAGAGAGGAGATGTGGGGGGGATCCGTGTGGTAGCATGGGAAACGGTGTGGAGGCCAGAGTGCTTGGAGTCCTGAAAGCTATCCTTGCCCTCCATTGAAGCAAAACAACGGTGGAGACCTCATGGTAACCGAGGCACGCAGAGCTTCCCCGGTGGAAACTTAGGCACTACCCTGAGGCTCAGGGTGGCCTTGCACTTTCCCAGGAGGAACGAGGTCTGCGGGATTAACTCTCCTCCAGCGTGGCAGGAACCCGGTTTCTCGGGCGAAAGTGCTCGTTTGCTACGCAAGCATACCTGCGGAGGCTAGAACCTGGGCAACTTCAAGGTTTGGCAAGCAGCCCCTGAGAGACTAGAATCCAAGCTTCCAAAGGGAAAAGGCTGCTTTTGTCGGCAGAGCCACCTACCCTTGTTAGCACCCAGCATAAGTACCTGCAGGATGGGAGCTGCGAAGGGAAAAGAACGGGACACACTGGGCACCTGAAAAGCGCCCCTCGACACTTGCAAGCAGCCTGTTTCTCTGGGGGAACATACTCGTTTTCTCCCCGGGCGTGCCTGCAGTGAGTAGAAGCTGGGCCTTCCAAGGCTTTCGCAAATAGCTCCGAGGCTACAAGAATCCAGATTTCCAAAGGGGAAAAGACTGCTTTTGGAAGCAGGGCCACCTATCCTAGTTCACAGCAAACATGAGTCCCTGCAGTAGTGGAGCTGCCAAGGGAGAGCAAGGCGAAACCCCGGCAACTTCGCTAAGTATCTTTTACTGTGCAGGCTTCGAAGTGTGGCAAGATCACTGACGGTGGGCTGGCCTGATTAAGGCCTATTTGGCAAAACCTCTTTCCGAGGCCTAGCAGGGTAAAGGAGGAATTGTGCTCTTTGCTCAGCTTGGACCTCACATCGACGTCCTGCTCAACCAACGAGCCAGTCGGTGTGAGCTCCTGGATGGAAGGCTGAGCAGAGTGTTTTTCTGAGTGCATGTAAAGCCCTTGTCCTCACTGAGTCCACGTTCCCCAGCATATGAGACCGGCTCAGACTGTCGTCGTGAGCTGGGGCAAGCTGCGGCAACCTAGGTTTCCAAAGGAAGAGAGAGAGCAGTGTGCCGCCTTGGGCTCTGCATGCAAGAAGTGTTCTGAAGGGCCTACACGCTGCTTGTTGCTCAGCAGGCAGAGATGAGACGTGGGGGGGATCCGTGTGGTAGCATGGGAAACGGTGCGGAGGCCAGAGTGCTTGGAGTCCTGAAATCTATCCTCGCGTTCCATTGAAGCACAACATCGGTGGAGACATCATGGAAACCGAGGCACGCAGAGCTTACCCGGTGGAAACTTAGGCACTACCCTGAGGCTCAGGGTGGCCTTGCGCTTCCCCAGGAAGAACGAGGTCTTCGGGATTAACTCTCCTCCAGCGTGACAGGAACCCTCTTCCTCAGGTGAAAGTGCTCGTTTTCTACGCATCGTACCTGCGGAGGCCATAACCTGGGCAACTTCAATGTTTGGCAAGCAGACCCTGAGACACTAGAATCCAAACTTCCAAAGGGAAAACGCTGCTTTTGTCAGCAGAGCTACCTACCCTTGTTAGCACCCAGCATAAGCACTTGCAAGATGGGAGCTGCGAAGCGAAACAAACGGGACACACTGGGCACCTGAGAAGCGCCCCTTGACACTAGCAAGCAGCCTGTTTCTCTGGGGGAACATACTCGTTTCCGCCCCGGGCGTGCCTGCAGTGAGTAGAAGCTGGGCCTTCCTAGGCTTTCGCAAACAGCTCCGAGGCTACAAGAATCCAGATTTCCAAAGGGGAAAAGACTGCTTTTGGAAGCAGGGCCACCTATCCTAGTTCACAGCAAACATGAGTCCCTGCAGTAGTGGAGCTGCCGAGGGAGAGCATGGCGAAACCCTGGCAACTTCGCTATGTATCTTTTACTGTGCCGGCTTCGAAGTGTGGCAAGATCCTTGAAGGAGGGCTGGCCTGAGCGAGCCTAGTTGGCTCTACCTCTTCCGGGGGCCTAGCAGTGTAAAGGAGGAATTGTGCTCTTTGCTCAGCTTGGACGTCACATCGACGTCCTGCTAAACCAACGAGCCAGTCGGTGTGAGCTCCTGGATGGAAGGCTGAGCAGAGTGTTTTTCTGAGTGCATGTAAAGCCCTTGTCCTCACTGAATCCACGTTCCCCAGCACATGAGAGCGGCTCAGACTGTCGTCGTGAGCTGGGGCAAGCTGCGGCTACCTAGGTTTCCAAAGGAAGTGAGAGAGCAGCGTGCCGCCTTGGGCTCTGCATGCAAGAAGTGTTCCGAAGGACCTACACGGCTGATTGTTGCTCAGCAGGCAGCGAGGAGATGTGGGGGGGATCCGTGTTGTAGCATGGGAAACGGTGCGGAGACCAGAGTGCTTGGAGTCCTGAAAGCTATTCTCGCGTTCCATTGAAGCACAACAACTGTGGAGACCTCATGGAAACCGAGGCACGCAGAGCTTGCCCGGTGGAAACTTAGGCACTACCCTGAGGCTAGGGTGGCCTTGCGCTTTCCATGGAAGAAAGAGGTCTGCGGGATTACCTCTCCTCCAGCGTGGCAGGAACCCGGTTTCTCGGGGGAATGTGCTCGTTTGCTACGCAAGCGAACCTGCAGAGGCTAGAACCTGGGCAACTTCAAGGTTTGGCAAGCAGCCCCTGAGACACTAGAATCCAAGCTTCCAAAGGGAAAAGGCTGCTTTTGTCGGCAGAGCCACCTACCCTTGTTAGCACCCAGCATAAGTACTTGCAGGATGGGAGCTGCGAAGGAAAACAAACGGGACACACTGGGCACCTGAGAAGCGCCCCTCGATACTTGCAAGCAGCCTGTTTCTCTGGGGGAACATTCTCGTTTCCTCCCCGGGCGTGCCTGCAGTGAGTAGAAGCTGGGCCTTCCTAGGCTTTCGCAACCAGCTCCGAGGCTACAAGAATCCAGATTTCCAAAGGGGAAAAGACTGCTTTTGGAAGCAGGGCCACCTATCCTAGTTCACAGCAAACATGAGTCCCTGCAGTAGTCGAGCTGCCAAGGGAGAGCATGGCGAAACCCTGGCAACTTCGAAAGTATCTTTTACTGTGCAGGCTTCGAAGTGTGGCAAGATCTCTGACGGAGGGCTCGCCTGAGTAAGGCCTATTTGGCAACACCTCTTTCCGAGGCCTAGCAGGGTAAAGGAGGAATTGTGCTCTTTGCTCAGCTTGGACCTCACATGGACGTCCTGCTCAACCAACGAGCCAGTCGGTGTGAGCTCCTGGATGGAAGGCTGAGCAGAGTGTTTTTCTGACTGCATGTAAAGCCCTTGTCCTCACTGAATCCACGTACCCCAGCACATGAGACCGACTCAGACTGTCGTCGTGAGCTGGGGCAAGCTGCGGCAACCTAGTTTTCCAAAGGAAGAGAGAGAGCAGTGTGCCGCCTTGGGCTCTGCATGCAAGAAGTGTTCCGAAGGACCTACACGGCGGCTTGTTGCTCAGCAGGCAGAGAGGAGATGTGGGGGGGATCCGTGTGGTAGCATGGGAAACGGTGCGGAGGCCAGAGTGCTTGGAGTCCTGAAAGCTATCCTCGCGTTCCATTGAAGCACAACAACGGTGGAGACCTCATGGAAACCGAGGCACGCAGAGCTTGCCCGGTGGAAACTTAGGCACTACCCTGAGGCTCAGGGTGACCTTGCGCTTTCCCAGGAGGTACCAGGTCTGCGGGATTAACTCTCCTCCAGCGTGGCAGAAACCCGGTTTCTCGTGGGAAAGTGCTCGTTTGCTACGCAAGCGTACCTGCGGAGGCTAGAACCTGGGCAACTTCAAGGTTTGGCAAGCAGCCCCTTAGACACTAGAATCCAAGCTTCCAAAGGGAAAAGGCTGCTTTTGTCGGCAGAGCCACCTACCCTTGTTAGCACCCAGCATAAGTACTTGCAGGATGGGAGCTGCGAAGGAAAACAAACGGGACACACTGGTCACCTGAGAAGCGCCCCTCGATACTTGCAAGCAGCCTGTTTCTCTGGGGGAACATTCTCGTTTCCTCCCCGGGCGTGCCTGCAGTGAGTAGAAGCTGGGCCTTCCTAGGCTTTCGCAAACAGCTCCGAGGCTACAACAATCCAGATTTCCAAAGGGGAAAAGACTGCTTTTGGAAGCACGGCCACCTATCCTAGTTCACAGCAAACATGAGTCCCTGCAGTAGTGGAGCTGCCAAGGGAGAGCATGGCGAAACCCTGGCAACTTCGCTAAGTATCTTTTACTGTGCAGGCTTCGAAGTGTGGCAAGATCACTGACGGAGGGCTGGCCTGAGTAAGGCCTATTTGGCAAAACCTCTTTCCGAGGCCTAGCAGGGTAAAGGAGGAATTGTGCTCTTTGCTCAGCTTGGACCTCACATCGACGTCCTGCTCAACCAACGAGCCAGTCGGTGTGAGCTCCTGGAAGGAAGGCTGAGCAGACTGTTTTTCTGAGTGCATGTAAAGCCCTTGTCCTCACTGAGTCCACGTTCCCCAGCACATGAGACCGGCTCAGACTGTCGTCGTGAGCTGGGGCAAGCTGCGGCAACCTAGATTTCCAAAGGAAGAGAGAGAGCAGTGTGCCGCCTTGGGCTCTGCATGCAAGAAGTGTTCCGAAGGACCTGCACGGCTGCTTGTTGCTCAGCAGGCAGAGAGGAGATGTGGGGGGGATCCGTGTGGTAGCATGGGAAACGGTGCGGAGGCCAGAGTGCTTGGAGTCCTGAAAGCTATCCTCGCGTTCCATTGAAGCACAACATCGGTGGAGACCTCATGGAAACCGAGGCACGCAGAGCTTGCCCGTTGGAAACTTAGGCACTACCCTGAGGCTCAGGGTGGCCTTGCGCTTTCCATGGAAGAAAGAGGTCTTCGGGATTAACTCTCCTCCAGCGTGGCAGGAACCCCCTTTCTCGGGGGAAAGTGCTCGTTTGCTACGCAAGCGTACCTGCGGAGGCTAGAACCTGGGCAACTTCAAGGTTTGGCAAGCAGCCCCTGAGACACTAGAATCCAAGCTTCCAAAGGGAAAAGGCTGCTTTTGTCGGCAGAGCCACCTACCCTTGTTAGCACCCAGCATAAATACCTGCAGGATGGGAGCTGCGAAGGAAAACAAACGGGACACACTGGGCACCTGAGAAGCGACCCTCGATACTTGCAAGCAGCCTGTTTCTCTCGGGGAACATTCTCGTTTCCTCCCCGGGCGTGCCTGCAGTGAGTAGAAGCTGGGCCTTCCTAGGCTTTCGCAAACAGCTCCGAGGCTACAAGAATCCAGATTTCCAAAGGGGAAAAGACTGCTTTTGGAAGCAGGGCCACCTATCCTAGTTCACAGCAAACATGAATCCCTGCAGTAGTGGAGCTGCCAAGGGAGAGCATGGCGAAACGCTGGCAACTTCGCTAAGTATCTTTTACTGTGCAGGCTTCGAAGTGTGGCAAGATACTTGAAAGAGGCCTGGCCTGAGCGAGCCTAGTTGGCTCTCCCTCTTCCGGGGGCCTAGCAGTGTAAAGGAGGAATTGTGCTCTTTGCTCAGCTTGGACCTCACATGGACGTCCTGCTCAACCAACGAGCCAGTCGGTGTGAGCTCCTGGATGGAAGGCTGAGCAGAGTGTTTTTCTGACTGCATGTAAAGCCCTTGTCCTCACTGAATCCACGTACCCCAGCACATGAGACCGACTCAGACTGTCGTCGTGAGCTGGGGCAAGCTGCGGCAACCTAGGTTTCCAAAGGAAGAGAGAGAGCAGTGTGCCGCCTTGGGCTCTGCATGCAAGAAGTGTTCCGAAGGACTTACACGGCGGCTTGTAGCTCAGCAGGCAGAGAGGAGATGTGGGGGGGATCCGTGTGGTAGCATGGGAAACGGTGCGGAGGCCAGAGTGCTTGGAGTCCTGAAAGCTATCCTCGCGTTCCATTGAAGCACAACAACGGTGGAGACCTCATGGAAACCGAGGCACGCAGAGCTTGCCCGGTGGAAACTTAGGCACTACCCTGAGGCTCAGGGTGGCCTTGCGCTTTCCATGGAAGAAAGAGGTCTGCGGGATTAACTCTCCTCCAGCGTGACAGGAACCCTCTTCCTCGGGTGAAAGTGCTCGTTTTCTACGCATCGTACCTGCGGAGGCCATAACCTGGGCAACTTCAAGGTTTGGCAAGCAGACCCTGAGACACTAGAATCCAAACTTCCAAAGGGAAAACGCTGCTTTTGTCGGCAGAGCTACCTACCCTTGTTAGCACCCAGCATAAGCACCTGCTGGATGGGAGCTGCGAAGCGAAACAAACGGGACACACTGGGCACCTGAGAAGCGCCCCTTGACACTAGCAAGCAGCCTGTTTCTCTGGGGGAACATACTCGTTTCCTCCCCGGGAGTGCCTGCAGTGAGTAGAAGTTGGGCCTTCCTAGGCTTTCGCAAACAGCTCCGAGGCTACAAGAATCCAGATTTCCAAAGGGGAAAAGACTGCTTTTGGAAGCAGGGCCACCTATCCTAGTTCACTGCAAACATGAGTCCCTGCAGTAGTGGAGCTGCCAAGGGAGAGCATGGCGAAACGCTGGCAACTTCGCTAAGTATCTTTTACTGTGCAGGCTTCGAAGTGTGGCAAGATAACTGACGGAGGGCTGGCCTGAGCAAGGCCTATTTGGCAAAACCTCTTTCCGAGGCCTAGCAGGGTAAAGGAGGAATTGTGCTCTTTGCTCAGCTTGGACCTCACATCGACGTCCTGCTAAACCAACGAGCCAGTCGGTGTGAGCTCCTGGATGGAAGGCTGAGCAGACTGTTTTTCTGAGTGCAGGTAGGGCCCTTGTCCTCACTGAGTCCACGTTCCCCAGCACATGAGAACGGCTCAGACTGTCGTCGTGAGCTGGGGCAAGCTGCGGCAACCTAGGTTTCCAAAGGAAGAGAGAGAGCAGTGTGCCGCCCTGGGCTCTGCATGCAAGAAGTGTTCTGAAGGGCCTACACGCTGCTTGTTGCTCAGCAGGCAGAGATGAGATGTGGGGGGGATCCGTGTGGTAGCATGGGAAACGGTGCGGAGGCCAGAGTGCTTGGAGTCCTGAAAGCTATCCTCGCGTTCCATTGAAGCACAACAACGGTGGAGACCTCATGGAAACCGAGGCACGCAGAGCTTGCCCGGTGGAAACTTAGGCACTACCCTGAGGCTCAGGGTGGCCTTGCGCTTTCCCAGGAGGAACGAGGTCTGCGGGATTAAATCTCCTCCAGCGTGGCAGGAACCCGCTTTCTCGGGGGAAAGTGCTCGTTTGCTACGGAAGCGTACCTGCGGAGGCTAGAACCTGGGCAACTTCAAGGTTTGGCAAGCAGCCCCTGAGACACTAGAATCCAAGTTTCCAAAGGGAAAAGGCTGCTTTTGTCGGCAGAGCCACCTACCCTTGTTAGCACCCAGCATAAGTACCTGCAGGATGGGAGCTGCGAAGGGAAACGAACGGGACACACTGGGCACCTGAAAAGCGCCCCTCGACACTTGCAAGCAGCCTGTTTCTCTGGGGGAACATACTCGTTTTCTCCCCGGGCGTGCCTGCAGTGAGTAGAAGGTGGGCCTTCCTAGGCTTTCGCAAATAGCTCCGAGGCTACAAGAATCCAGATTTCCAAAGGGGAAAAAACAGCTTTTGGAAGCAGGGCCACCTATCCTAGTTCACAGCAAACATGAGTCGCTGCAGTAGTGGAGCTGCCAAGGGAGAGCATGGCGAAACCCTGGCAACTTCGCTAAGTATCTTTTACTGTGGAGGCTTAGAAGAGTGGCAAGATCACTGACGGAGGGCTGGCCTGAGTAAGGCCTATTTGGCAAAACCTCTTTCCGAGGCCTAGCAGGGTAAAGGAGGAATTGTGCTCTTTGCTCAGCTTGGACCTCACATCGACGTCCTGCTAAACCAACGAGCCAGTCGGTGTGAGCTCCTGGATGGAAGGCTGAGCAGAGTGTTTTTCTGACTGCATGTAAAGCCCTTGTCCTCACTGAATCCACGTACCCCAGCACATGAGACCGACTCAGACTGTCGTCGTGAGCTGGGGCAAGCTGCGGCAACCTAGGTTTCCAAAGGAAGAGAGAGAGCAGTGTGCCGCCTTGGGCTCTGCATGCAAGAAGTGTTCCGAAGGACCTGCACGGCTGCTTGTTGCTCAGCAGGCAGAGAAGAGATGTGGGGGGGATCCGTGTGGTAGCATGGGAAACGGTGCGGAGGCCAGAGTTCTTGGAGTCCTGAAAGCTATCCTCGCGTTCCATTGAAGCACAACATCGGTGGAGACGTCATGGAAACCGAGGCACGCAGAGCTTGCCCGTTGGAAACTTAGGCACTACCCTGAGGCTCAGGGTGGCCTTGCGCTTTCCATGGAAGAAAGAGGTCTTCGGGATTAACTCTCCTCCAGCGTGGCAGGAACCCGCTTTCTCGGGGGAAAGTGCTCGTTTGCTACGCAAGCGTACCTGCGGAGGCTAGAACCTGGGCAACTTCAAGGTTTGGCAAGCAGCCCCTGAGACACTAGAATCCAAGCTTCCAAAGGGAAAAGGCTGCTTTTGTCAGCAGAGCCACCTACCCTTGTTAGCACCCAGCATAAGTACCTGCAGGATGGGAGCTGCGAAGGAAAACAAACGGGACACACTGGGCACCTGAGAAGCGCCCCTCGATACTTGCAAGCAGCCTGTTTCTCTCGGGGAACATTCTCGTTTCCTCCCCGGGTGTGCCTGCAGTGAGTAGAAGCTGGGCCTTCCTAGGCTTTCGCAAACAGCTCCGAGGCTACAAGAATCCAGATTTCCAAAGGGGAAAAGACTGCTTTTGGAAGCAGGGCCACCTATCCTAGTTCACAGCAAACATGAGTCCCTGCAGTAGTGGGGCTGCCAAGGGAGAGCATGGCGAAACCCTGGCAACTTCGCTAAGTATCTTTTACTGTGCAGGCTTCGAAGTGTGGCAAGATCCTTGAAAGAGGCCTGGCCTGAGCGAGCCTTGTTGGCTCTACCTCTTCCGGGGGCCTAGCAGTGTAAAGGAGTAATTGTACTCTTTGCTCAGCTTGGACCTCACATCGACGTCCTGCTCAACCAACGAGCCAGTCGGTGTGAGCTCCTGGAAGGAAGGCTGAGCAGACTGTTTTTCTGAGTGCATGTAAAGCCCTTGTCCTCACTGAGTCCACGTTCCCCAGCACATGAGACCGGCTCAGACTGTCGTCGTGAGCTGGGGCAAGCTGCGGCAACCTAGGTTTCCAAAGGAAGAGAGAGAGCAGTGTGCCGCCTTGGGCTCTGCATGCAAGAAGTGTTCTGAAGGGCCTACACGCTGCTTGTTGCTCAGCAGGCAGAGATGAGATGTGGGGGGGATCCGTGTGGTAGCATGGGAAACGGTGCGGAGGCCAGAGTGCTTGGAGTCCTGAAATCTATCCTCGCGTTCCATTGAAGCACAACATCGGTGGAGACCTCATGGAAACCGAGGCACGCAGAGCTTACCCGGTGGAAACTTAGGCACTACCCTGAGGCTCAGGGTGGCCTTGCGCTTCCCCAGGAAGAACGAGGTCTTCGGGATTAACTCTCCTCCAGCGTGACAGGAACCCTCTTCCTCGGGTGAAAGTGCTCGTTTTCTACGCATCGTACCTGCGGAGGCCATAACCTGGGCAACTTCAAGGTTTGGCAAGCAGACCCTGAGACACTAGAATCCAAACTTCCAAAGGGAAAACGCTGCTTTTGTCGGCAGAGCTACCTACCCTTGTTAGCACCCAGCATAAGCACCTGCAGGATGGGAGCTGCGAAGCGAAACAAACGGGACACACTGGGCACCTGAGAAGCGCCCCTTGACACTAGCAAGCAGCCTGTTTCTCTGGGGGAACATACTCGTTTCCTCCCCGGGAGTGCCTGCAGTGAGTAGAAGCTGGGCCTTCGTAGGCTTTCGCAAACAGCTCCGAGGCTACAAGAATCCAGATTTCCAAAGGGGAAAAGACTGCTTTTGGAAGCAGGGCCACCTATCCTAGTTCACTGCAAACATGAGTCCCTGCAGTAGTGGAGCTGCCAAGGGAGAGCATGGCGAAACGCTGGCAACTTCGCTAAGTATCTTTTACTGTGCAGGCTTCGAAGTTTGGCAAGATCACTGACGGAGGGCTGGCCTGAGTGAGGACTAGCTGGCTCTACTTCTTCCGGGTGCGTAGCAGGGTAAAGGAGGAATTGTGCTCTTTGCTCAGCTTGGACCTCACATCGACGTCCTGCTAAACCAACGAGCCAGTCGGTGTGAGCTCCTGGATGGAAGGCTGAGCAGAGTGTTATTCTGAGTGCAGGTTGGGCCCTTGTCCTCACTGAGTCCACGTTCCCCAGCACATGAGACCGGCTCAGACTGTCGTCGTGAGCTGGGGCAAGCTGCGGCAACCTAGGTTTCCAAAGGAAGAGAGAGAGCAGTGTGCCGCCTTGGGCTCTGCATGCAAGAAGTGTTCCGAAGGACCTACACGGCTGCTTGTTGCTCAGCAGGCAGAGAGGAGATGTGGGGGGGATCCGTGTGGTAGCATGGGAAACGGTGTGGAGGCAGAGTGCTTGGAGTCCTGAAAGCTATCCTCGCCTTCCATTGAAGCAAAACAACGGTGGAGACCTCATGGTAACCGAGGCACGCAGAGCTTCCCCGGTGGAAACTTAGGCACTACCCTGAGGCTCAGGGTGGCCTTGCACTTTCCCAGGAGGAACGAGGTCTGCGGGATTAACTCTCCTCCAGCGTGGCAGGAACCCGGTTTCTCGGGGGAAAGTGCTCGTTTGCTACGCAAGCATACCTGCGGAGGCTAGAACCTGGGCAACTTCAAGGTTTGTCAAGCAGCCTCTGAGACACTAGAATCCAAGCTTCCAAAGGGAAAAGGCTGCTTTTGTCGGCAGAGCCACCTACCCTTGTTAGCACCCAGCATAAGTACCTGCAGGATGGGAGCTGCGAAGGAAAACAAACGGGACACACTGGGCACCTGAGAAGCGCCCCTCGACACTTGCAAGCAGCCCGTTTTCCTGGGGGAACATTCTCGTTTCCTCCCCGGGCGTGCCTGCAGTGAGTAGAAGCTGGGCCTTCCTAGTGTTTTGCAAACAGCTCCAAGGCTACAAGAATGCAGATTTCCAAAGTGGAAAAGCTTGGTTTTGGAAGCAGGGCCACCTATCCTAGTTCACAGCAAACATGAGTCGCTGCAGTAGTGGAGCTGCCAAGGAAGAGCATGGCGAAACCCTGGCAACTTCGCTAAGTATCTTTTACTGTGCAGGCTTAGAAGTGTGGCAAGATCACTGACGGAGGGCTGGCCTGAGTAAGGCCTATTTGGCAAAACCTCTTTCCGAGGCCTAGCAGGGTAAAGGAGGAATTGTGCTCTTTGCTCAGCTTGGACCTCACATCGACGTCCTGCTAAACCAACGAGCCAGTCGGTGTGAGCTCCTGGATGGAAGGCTGAGCAGAGTGTTTTTCTGACTGCATGTAAAGCCCTTGTCCTCACTGAATCCACGTACCCCAGCACATGAGACCGACTCAGACTGTCGTCGTGAGCTGGGGCAAGCTGCGGCAACCTAGGTTTCCAAAGGAAGAGAGAGAGCAGTGTGCGGCCTTGGGCTCTGCATGCAAGAAATGTTCCGAAGGACCTGCACGGCTGCTTCTTGCTCAGCAGGCAGAGATGAGATGTGGGGGGGATCCGTGTGGTAGCATGGGAAACGGTGCGGAGGCCAGAGTGCTTGGAGTCCTGAAATCTATCCTCGCGTTCCATTGAAGCACAACATCGGTGGAGACCTCATGGAAACCGAGGCACGCAGAGCTTACCCGGTGGAAACTTAGGCACTACCCTGAGGCTCAGGGTGGCCTTGCGCTTCCCCAGGAAGAAAGAGGTCTTCGGGATTAACTCTCCTCCAGCGTGACAGGAACCCTCTTCCTCGGGTGAAAGTGCTCGTTTGCTACGGAAGCGTACCTGCGGAGGCTAGAACCTGGGCAACTTCAAGGTTTGGCAAGCAGCCCCTGAGACACTAGAATCCAAGCTTCCAAAGGGAAAAGGCTGCTTTTGTCGGCAGAGCCACCTACCCTTGTTAGCACCCAGCATAAGTACCTGCAGGATGGGAGCTGCGAAGGGAAACGAACGGGAAACACTGGGCACCTGAGAAGCGCCCCTCGACACTTGCAAGCAGCCTGTTTCTCTGGGGGAACATACTCGTTTTCTCCCCGGGCGTGCCTGCAGTGAGTAGAAGCTGGGCCTTCCTAGGCTTTCGCAAATAGCTCCGAGGCTACAAGAATCCAGAATTCCAAAGGGGAAAAAACAGCTTTTGGAAGCAGGGCCACCTATCCTAGTTCACAGCAAACATGAGTCGCTGCAGTAGTGGAGCTGCCAAGGGAGAGCATGGCGAAACCCTGGCAACTTCGCTAAGTATCTTTTACTGTGCAGGCTTAGAAGTGTGGCAAGATCACTGACGGAGGGCTGGCCTGAGTAAGGCCTATTTGGCAAAACCTCTTTCCGAGGCCTAGCAGGGTAAAGGAGGAATTGTGCTCTTTGCTCAGCTTGGACCTCACATCGACGTCCTGCTAAACCAACGAGCCAGTCGGTGTGAGCTCCTGGATGGAAGGCTGAGCAGAGTGTTTTTCTGACTGCATGTAAAGCCCTTGTCCTCACTGAATCCACGTACCCCAGCACATGAGACCGACTCAGACTGTCGTCGTGAGCTGGGGCAAGCTGCGGCAACCTAGGTTTCCAAAGGAAGAGAGAGAGCAGTGTGCCGCCTTGGGCTCTGCATGCAAGAAGTGTTCCGAAGGACCTGCACGGCTGCTTGTTGCTCAGCAGGCAGAGAAGAGATGTGGGGGGGATCCGTGTGGTAGCATGGGAAACGGTGCGGAGGCCAGAGTGCTTGGAGTCCTGAAAGCTATCCTCGCGTTCCATTGAAGCACAACATCGGTGGAGACGTCATGGAAACCGAGGCACGCAGAGCTTGCCCGTTGGAAACTTAGGCACTACCCTGAGGCTCAGGGTGGCCTTGCGCTTTCCATGGAAGAAAGAGGTCTTCGGGATTAACTCTCCTCCAGCGTGGCAGGAACCCGCTTTCTCGGGGGAAAGTGCTCGTTTGCTACGCAAGCGTACCTGCGGAGGCTAGAACCTGGGCAACTTCAAGGTTTGGCAAGCAGCCCCTGAGACACTAGAATCCAAGCTTCCAAAGGGAAAAGGCTGCTTTTGTCGGCAGAGCCACCTACCCTTGTTAGCACCCAGCATAAGTACCTGCAGGATGGGAGCTGCGAAGGAAAACAAACGGGACACACTGGGCACCTGAGAAGCGCCCCTCGATACTTGCAAGCAGCCTGTTTCTCTCGGGGAACATTCTCGTTTCCTCCCCGGGTGTGCCTGCAGTGAGTAGAAGCTGGGCCTTCCTAGGCTTTCGCAAACAGCTCCGAGGCTACAAGAATCCAGATTTCCAAAGGGGAAAAGACTGCTTTTGGAAGCAGGGCCACCTATCCTAGTTCACAGCAAACATGAGTCCCTGCAGTAGTGGGGCTGCCAAGGGAGAGCATGGCGAAACCCTGGCAACTTCGCTAAGTATCTTTTACTGTGCAGGCTTCGAAGTGTGGCAAGATCCTTGAAAGAGGCCTGGCCTGAGCGAGCCTTGTTGGCTCTACCTCTTCCGGGGGCCTAGCAGTGTAAAGGAGGAATTGTACTCTTTGCTCAGCTTGGACCTCACATGGACGTCCTGCTCAACCAACGAGCCAGTCGGTGTGAGCTCCTGGATGGAAGGCTGAGCAGAGTGTTTTTCTGAGTGCATGTAAAGCCCTTGTCCTCACAAATCCACGTTCCCCAGCACATGAGACCGGCTCAGACTGTCGTCGTGAGCTGGGGCAAGCTGCGGCTACCTAGGTTTCCAAAGGAAGAGAGAGAGCAGTGTGCCGCCTTGGGCTCTGCATGCAAGAAGTGTTCCGAAGGACCTACACGGCTGCTTGTTGCTCAGCAGGCAGAGAGGAGATGTGGGGGGGATCCGTGTGGTAGCATGGGAAACGGTGTGGAGGCCAGAGTGCTTGGAGTCCTGAAAGCTATCCTCGCGTTCCATTGAAGCACAACAACGGTGGAGACCTCATGGTAACCGAGGCACGCAGAGCTTCCCCGGTGGAAACTTAGGCACTACCCTGAGGCTCAGGGTGGCCTTGCACTTTCCCAGGAGGAACGAGGTCTGCGGGATTAACTCTCCTCCAGCGTGGCAGGAACCCGGTTTCTCGGGGGAAAGTGCTCGTTTGCTACGCAAGCATACCTGCGGAGGCTAGAACCTGGGCAACTTCAAGGTTTGGCAAGCAGCCCCTGAGACACTAGAATCCAAGCTTCCAAAGGGAAAAGGCTGCTTTTGTCGGCAGAGCCACCTACCCTTGTTAGCACCCAGCATAAGTACCTGCAGGATGGGAGCTGCGAAGGAAAACAAACGGGACACACTGGGCACCTGGGAAGCGCCCCTCGACACTTGCAAGCAGCCAGTTTTCCTGGGGGAACATTCTCGTTTCCTCCCCGGGCGTGCCTGCAGTGAGTAGAAGCTGGGCCTTCCTAGTGTTTTGCAAACAGCTCCAAGGCTACAAGAATCCAGATTTCCAAAGGGGAAAAGCCTGGTTTTGGAAGCAGGGCCACCTATACTAGTTCACAGCAAACATGAGTCCCTGCAGTAGTGGAGCTGCCAAGGGAGAGCATGGCGAAACCCTGGCAACTTCGCTAAGTATCTTTTACTGTGCAGGCTTCGAAGTGTGGCAAGATCCCTTAAGGAGGGCTGGCCTGAGCGAGGACTAGTTGGCTCTACTTCTTCCGGGCGCCTAGCAGGGTAAAGGAGGAATTGTGCTCTTTGCTTAGCTTGGACCTCACATCGACGTCCTTCAAAACCAACGAGCCAGTCGGTGTGAGCTCCTCGATGGAAGGCTGAGCAGAGTGTTTTTCTGAGTGCAGGTAGGGTCCTTATCCTCACTGAGTCCACGTTCCCCAGCACATGAGACCGGCTCAGACTGTCGTCGTGAGCTGGGGCAAGCTGCGGCAACCTAGGTTTCCAAAGGAAGAGAGAGAGCAGTGTGCCGCCCTGGGCTCTGCATGCAAGAAGTGTTCTGAAGGGCCTACACGCTGCTTGTTGCTCAGCAGGCAGAGATGAGATGTGGGGGGGTTCCGTGTGGTAGCATGGGAAACGGTGCGGAGGCCAGAGTGCTTGGAGTCCTGAAAGCTATCCTCGCGTTCCATTGAAGCACAACAACGGTGGAGACCTCATGGAAACCGAGGCACGCAGAGCTTGCCCGGTGGAAACTTAGGCACTACCCTGAGGCTCAGGGTGGCCTTGCGCTTTCCCAGGAGGAACGAGGTCTGCGGGATTAAATCTCCTCCAGCGTGGCAGGAACCCGCTTTCTCGGGGGAAAGTGCTCGTTTGCTACGGAAGCGTACCTGCGGAGGCTAGAACCTGGGCAACTTCAAGGTTTGGCAAGCAGCCCCTGAGACACTAGAATCCAAGCTTCCAAAGGGAAAAGGCTGCTTTTGTCGGCAGAGCCACCTACCCTTGTTAGCACCCAGCATAAGTACCTGCAGGATGGGAGCTGCGAAGGGAAACGAACTGGACACACTGGGCACCTGAAAAGCGCCCCTCGACACTTGCAAGCAGCCTGTTTCTCTGGGGGAACATACTCGTTTTCTCCCCGGGCGTGCCTGCAGTGAGTAGAAGCTGGGCCTTCCTAGGCTTTCGCAAACAGCTCCGAGGCTACAAGAATCCAGATTTCCAAAGGGGAAAAACAGCTTTTGGAAGCAGGGCCACCTATCCTAGTTCACAGCAAACATGAGTCGCTGCAGTAGTGGAGCTGCCAAGGGAGAGCATGGCGAAACCCTGGCAACTTCGCTAAGTATCTTTTACTGTGCAGGCTTAGAAGTGTGGCAAGATCACTGACGGAGGGCTGGCCTGAGTAAGGCCTATTTGGCAAAACCTCTTTCCGAGGCCTAGCAGGGTAAAGGAGGAATTGTGCTCTTTGCTCAGCTTGGACCTCACATCGACGTCCTGCTAAACCAACGAGCCAGTCGGTGTGAGCTCCTGGATGGAAGGCTGAGCAGAGTGTTTTTCTGACTGCATGTAAAGCCCTTGTCCTCACTGAATCCACGTACCCCAGCACATGAGACCGACTCAGACTGTCGTCGTGAGCTGGGGCAAGCTGCGGCAAACTAGGTTTCCAAAGGAAGAGAGAGAGCAGTGTGCCGCCTTGGGCTCTGCATGCAAGAAGTGTTCCGAAGGACCTGCACGGCTGCTTGTTGCTCAGCAGGCAGAGAAGAGATGTGGGGGGGATCCGTGTGGTAGCATGGGAAACGGTGCGGAGGCCAGAGTGCTTGGAGTCCTGAAAGCTATCCTCGCGTTCCATTGAAGCACAACATCGGTGGAGAACTCATGGAAACCGAGGCACGCAGAGCTTGCCCGTTGGAAACTTAGGCACTACCCTGAGGCTCAGGGTGGCCTTGCGCTTTCCATGGAAGAAAGAGGTCTTCGGGATTAACTCTCCTCCAGCGTGGCAGGAACCCGCTTTTCGGGGGAAAGTGCTCGTTTGCTACGCAAGCGTACCTGCGGAGGCTAGAACCTGGGCAACTTCAAGGTTTGGCAAGCAGCCCCTGAGACACTAGAATCCAAGCTTCCAAAGGGAAAAGGCTGCTTTTGTCGGCAGAGCCACCTACCCTTGTTAGCACCCAGCATAAATACCTGCAGGATGGGAGCTGCGAAGGAAAACAAACGGGACACACTGGGCACCTGAGAAGCGCCCCTCGATACTTGCAAGCAGCCTGTTTCTCTCGGGGAACATTCTCGTTTCCTCCCCGGGTGTGCCTGCAGTGAGTAGAAGCTGGGCCTTCCTAGGCTTTCGCAAACAGCTCCGAGGCTACAAGAATCCAGATTTCCAAAGGGGAAAAGACTGCTTTTGGAAGCAGGGCCACCTATCCTAGTTCACAGCAAACATGAGTCCCTGCAGTAGTGGGGCTGCCAAGGGAGAGCATGGCGAAACCCTGGCAACTTCGCTAAGTATCTTTTACTGTGCAGGCTTCGAAGTGTGGCAAGATCCTTGAAAGAGGCCTGGCCTGAGCGAGCCTTGTTGGCTCTACCTCTTCCGGGGGCCTAGCAGTGTAAAGGAGGAATTGTACTCTTTGCTCAGCTTGGACCTCACATGGACGTCCTGCTCAACCAACGAGCCAGTCGGTGTGAGCTCCTGGATGGAAGGCTGAGCAGAGTGTTTTTCTGAGTGCATGTAAAGCCCTTGTCCTCACAAATCCACGTTCCCCAGCACATGAGACCGGCTCAGACTGTCGTCGTGAGCTGGGGCAAGCTGCGGCAACCTAGGTTTCCAAAGGAAGAGAGAGAGCAGTGTGCCGCCTTGGGCTCTGCATGCAAGAAGTGTTCCGAAGGACCTACACGGCTGCTTGTTGCTCAGCAGGCAGAGAGGAGATGTGGGGGGGATCCGTGTGGTAGCATGGGAAACGGTGTGGAGGCCAGAGTGCTTGGAGTCCTGAAAGCTATCCTCGCCTTCCATTGAAGCAAAACAACGGTGGAGACCTCATGGTAACCGAGGCACGCAGAGCTTCCCCGGTGGAAACTTACGCACTACCCTGAGGCTCAGGGTGGCCTTGCACTTTCCCAGGAGGAACGAGGTCTGCGGGATTAACTCTCCTCCAGCGTGGCAGGAACCCGGTTTCTCGGGGGAAAGTGCTCGTTTGCTACGCAAGCATACCTGCGGAAGCTAGAACCTGGGCAACTTCAAGGTTTGGCAAGCAGCCCCTGAGACACTAGAATCCAAGCTTCCAAAGGGAAAAGGCTGCTTTTGTCGGCAGAGCCACCTACCCTTGTTAGCACCCAGCATAAGTACCTGCAGGATGGGAGCTGCGAAGGAAAACAAACGGGACACACTGGGCACATGAGAAGCGCCCCTCGACACTTGCAAGCATCCAGGTTTCCTGGGGGAACATTCTCGTTTCCTCCCCGGGCGTGCCTGCAGTGAGTAGAAGCTGGGCCTTCCTAGTGTTTTGCAAACAGCTCCAAGGCTACAAGAATGCAGATTTCCAAAGGGGAAAAGACTGCTTTTGGAAGCAGGGCCACCTATACTAGTTCACAGCAAACATGAGTCCCTGCAGTAGTGGGGCTGCCAAGGGAGAGCATGGCGAAACCCTGGCAACTTCGCTAAGTATCTTTTACTGTGCAGGCTACGAAGTGTGGCAAGATCCTTGAAAGAGGCCTGGCCTGAGCGAGCCTTGTTGGCTCTACCTCTTCCGGGGGCCTAGCAGTGTAAAGGAGGAATTGTACTCTTTGCTCAGCTTGGAACTCACATGGACGTCCTGCTCAACCAACGAGCCAGTCGGTGTGAGCTCCTGGATGGAAGGCTGAGCAGAGTGTTTTTCTGAGTGCATGTATAGCCCTTGTCCTCACAAATCCACGTTCCCCAGCACATGAGACCGGCTCAGACTGTCGTCGTGAGCTGGGGCAAGCTGCGGCAACCTAGGTTTCCAAAGGAAGAGAGAGAGCAGTGTGCCGCCTTGGGCTCTGCATGCAAGAAGTGTTCCGAAGGACCTACACGGCTGCTTGTTGCTCAGCAGGCAGAGAGGAGATGTGGGGGGGATCCGTGTGGTAGCATGGGAAACGGTGTGGAGGCCAGAGTGCTTGGAGTCCTGAAAGCTATCCTCGCCTTCCATTGAAGCAAAACAACGGTGGAGACCTCATGGTAACCGAGGCACGCAGAGCTTCCCCGGTGGAAACTTACGCACTACCCTGAGGCTCAGGGTGGCCTTGCACTTTCCCAGGAGGAACGAGGTCTGCGGGATTAACTCTCCTCCAGCGTGGCAGGAACCCGGTTTCTCGGGGGAAAGTGCTCGTTTGCTACGCAAGCATACCTGCGGAGGCTAGAACCTGGGCAACTTCAAGGTTTGGCAAGCAGCCCGTGAGACACTAGAATCCAAGCTTCCAAAGGGAAAAGGCTGCTTTTGTCGGCAGAGCCACCTACCCTTGTTAGCACCCAGCATAAGTACCTGCAGGATGGGAGCTGCGAAGGAAAACAAACGGGACACACTGGGCACCTGAGAAGCGCCCCTCGACACTTGCAAGCAGCCAGTTTTCCTGGGGGAACATTCTCGTTTCCTCCCCGGGCGTGCCTGCAGTGAGTAGAAGCTGGGCCTTCCTAGTGTTTTGCAAACAGCTCCAAGGCTACAAGAATGCAGATTTCCAAAGGGGAAAAGCCTGGTTTGGAAGCAGGGCCACCTATACTAGTTCACAGCAAACATGAGTCCCTGCAGTAGTGGAGCTGCCAAGGGTGAGCATGGCGAAACCCTGGCAACTTCGCTAAGTATCTTTTACTGTGCAGGCTTCGAAGTGTGGCAAGATCCCTTAAGGAGGGCTGGCCTGAGCGAGGACTAGTTGGCTCTACTTCTTCCGGGCGCCTAGCAGGGTAAAGGAGGAATTGTGCTCTTTGCTTAGCTTGGACCTCACATCGACGTCCTGCAAAACCAACGAGCCAGTCGGTGTGAGCTCCTCGATGGAAGGCTGAGCAGAGTGTTTTTCTGAGTGCAGGTAGGGTCCTTATCCTCACTGAGTCCACGTTCCCCAGCACATGAGACCGGCTCAGACTGTCGTCGTGAGCTGGGGCAAGCTGCGGCAACCTAGGTTTCCAAAGGAAGAGAGAGAGCAGTGTGCCGCCTTGGGCTCTGCATGCAAGAAGTGTTCTGAAGGGCCTACACGCTGCTTGTTGCTCAGCAGGCAGAGATGAGATGTGGGGGGGATCCGTGTGGTAGCATGGGAAACGGTGCGGAAGCCAGAGTGCTTGGAGTCCTGAAAGCTATCCTCGCGTTCCATTGAAGCACAACAACGGTGGAAATCTCATGGAAACCGAGGCACGCAGAGCTTGCCCGTTGGAAACTTAGGCACTACCCTGAGGCTCAGGGTGGCCTTGCACTTTCCCAGGAGGAACGAGGTCTGCGGGATTAACTCTCATCCAGCGTGGCAGGAACCCGGTTTCTCGGGGGAAAGTGCTCGTTTGCTACGCAAGCGTACCTGCGGAGGCTAGAACTTGGGCAACTTCAAGGTTTGGCAAGCAGCCCCTGAGACACTAGAATCCAAGCTTCCAAAGGGAAAAGGCTGCTTTTGTCGGCAGAGCCACGTACCCTTCTTACCACCCAGCATAAGCACCTGCAGGATGGGAGCTGCGAAGGAAAACAAACGGGACACACTGGGCACCTGAGAAGCGCCCCTCGACACTTGAAAGCAGCCTGTTTCTCTGGGGGAACATTCTCGTTTCCTCCCCGGGCGTGCCTACAGAGAGTAGAAGCTGGGCCTTCCTAGGCTTTCGCAAACAGCTCCGAGGCTACAAGAATCCAGATTTCCAAAGGGGAAAAGTCTGCTTTTGGAAGCAGGGCCACCTATCCTAGTTCACAGCAAACATGAGTCCCTGCAGTAGTGGAGCTGCCGAGGGAGAGCATGGCGAAACCCTGGCAACTTCGCTAAGTATCTTTTACCGTGCCGGCTTCGAAGTGTGGCAAGATCCTTGAAGGAGGGCTGGCCTGAGCGAGCCTAGTTGGCTCTACCTCTTCCGGGGGCCTAGCAGTGTAAAGGAGGAATTGTGCTCTTTGCTCAGCTTGGACGTCACATCGACGTCCTGCTAAACCAACGAGCCAGTCGGTGTGAGCTCCTGGATGGAAGGCTGAGCAGAGTGTTTTTCTGAGTGCATGTAAAGCCCTTGTCCTCACTGAATCCACGTTCCCCAGCACATGAGAGCGGCTCAGACTGTCGTCGTGAGCTGGGGCAAGCTGCGGCTACCTAGGTTTCCAAAGGAAGTGAGAGAGCAGCGTGCCGCCTTGGGCTCTGCATGCAAGAAGTGTTCCGAAGGACCTACACGGCTGATTGTTGCTCAGCAGGCAGCGAGGAGATGTGGGGGGGATCCGTGTTGTAGCATGGGAAACGGTGCGGAGGCCAGAGTGCTTGGATTCCTGAAAGCTATTCTCGCGTTCCATTGAAGCACAACAATGGTGGAGACTTCATGGAAACCGAGGCACGCAGAGCTTGCCCGGTGGAAACTTAGGCACTACCCTGAGGCTAGGGTGGCCTTGCGCTTTCCATGGAAGAAAGAGGTCTGCGGGATTAACTCTCCTCCAGCGTGGCAGGAACCCGCTTTCTCGGGGGAAAGTGCTCGTTTGCTACGCAAGCGTACCTGCGGAGGCTAGAACCTGGGCAACTTCAAGGTTTGGCAAGCAGCCCCTGAGACACTAGAATCCAAGCTTCCAAAGGGAAAAGTCTGCTTTTGTCGGCAGAGCAACCTACCCTTGTTAACACCCAGCATAAGTACCTGCAGGATGGGAGCTGCGAAGGGAAACGAACGGGAAACACTGGGCACCTGAGAAGCGCCCCTCGACACTTGCAAGCATCCTGTTTCTCTGAGGGGAACATTCTCGTTTCCTGCCCGCGCGAGCCTTCAGTGAGTAGAAGCTGGGCCTTCCTAGGCTTTCGCAAACAGCTCCGAGGCTACAAGAATCCAGATTTCCAAAGGGGAAAAGACTGCTTTTGGAAGCAGGGCCACCTATCCTAGTTCACAGCAAACATGAGTCCCTGCAGTAGTGGAGCTGCCAAGGGAGAGCATGGCGAAACCCTGGCAACTTCGCTAAGTATCTTTTACTGTGCAGGCTTCGAAGTGTGGCAAGATCACTGACGGAGGGCTGGCCTGAGTAAGGCCTATTTGGCAAAACCTCTTTCCGAGGCCTAGCAGGGTAAAGGAGGAATCGTGCTCTTTGCTCAGCTTGGACCTCACATGGACGTCCTGCTCAACCAACGAGCCAGTCGGTGTGAGCTCCTGGATGGAAGGCTGAGCAGAGTGTTTTTCTGAGTGCATGTAAAGCCCTTGTCCTCACAAATCCACGTTCCCCAGCACATGAGACCGGCTCAGACTGTCGTCGTGAGCTGGGGCAAGCTGCGGCAACCTAGGTTTCCAAAGGAATAGAGAGAGCAGTGTGCCGCCTTGGGCTCTGCATGCAAGAAGTGTTCCGAAGGACCTACACGGCTGCTTGTTGCTCAGCAGGCAGAGAGGAGATGTGGGGGGGATCCGTGTGGTAGCATGGGAAACGGTGTGGAGGCCAGAGTGCTTGGAGTCCTGAAAGCTATCCTCGCCTTCCATTGAAGCAAAACAACGGTGGAGACCTCATGGTAACCGAGGCACGCAGAGCTTCCCCGGTGGAAACTTAGGCACTACCCTGAGGCTCAGGGTGGCCTTGCACTTTCCCAGGAGGAACGAGGTCTGCGGGATTAACTCTCCTCCAGCGTGGCAGGAACCCGGTTTCTCGGGGGAAAGTGCTCGTTTGCTACGCAAGCATACCTGCGGAGGCTAGAACCTGGGCAACTTCAAGGTTTGGCAAGCAGCCCCTGAGACACTAGAATCCAAGCTTCCAAAGGGAAAAGGCTGCTTTTGTCGGCAGAGCCACCTACCCTTGTTAGCACCCAGCATAAGTACCTGCAGGATGGGAGCTGCGAAGGAAAACAAACGGGACACACTGGGCACCTGAGAAGCGCCCCTCGACACTTGCAAGCAGCCAGTTTTCCTGGGGGAACATTCTCGTTTCCTCCCCGGGCGTGCCTGCAGTGAGTAGAAGCTGGGCCTTCCTAGTGTTTTGCAAACAGCTCCAAGGCTACAAGAATGCAGATTTCCAAAGGGGAAAAGCCTGGTTTGGAAGCACGGCCACCTATACTAGTTCACAGCAAACATGAGTCCCTGCAGTAGTGGAGCTGCCAAGGGAGAGCATGGCGAAACCCTGGCAACTTCGCTAAGTATCTTTTACTGTGCAGGCTTCGAAGTGTGGCAAGATCCCTTAAGGAGGGCTGGCCTGAGCGAGGACTAGTTGGCTCTACTTCTTCTGGGCGCCTAGCAGGGTAAAGGAGGAATTGTGCTCTTTGCTTAGCTTGGACCTCACATCGACGTCCTGCAAAACCAACGAGCCAGTCGGTGTGAGCTCCTCGATGGAAGGCTGAGCAGAGTGTTTTTCTGAGTGCAGGTAGGATCCTTATCCTCACTGAGTCCACGTTCCCCAGCACATGAGACCGGCTCAGACTGTCGTCGTGAGCTGGGGCAAGCTGCGGCAACCTAGGTTTCCAAAGGAAGAGAGAGAGCAGTGTGCCGCCTTGGGCTCTGCATGCAAGAAGTGTTCTGAAGGGCCTACACGCTGCTTGTTGCTCAGCAGGCAGAGAGGAGATGTGGGGGGGATCCGTGTGGTAGCATGGGAAACGGTGCGGAGGCCAGAGTGCTTGGAGTCCTGAAAGCTATCCTCGCGTTCCATTGAAGCACAACAACGGTGGAAACCTCATGGAAACCGAGGCACGCAGAGCTTGCCCGGTGGAAACTTAGGCACTACCCTGAGGCTCAGGGTGGCCTTGCGCTTTCCCAGGAGGAACGAGGTCTGCGGGATTAAATCTCCTCCAGCGTGGCAGGAACCCGGTTTCTCGGGGGAAAGTGCTCGTTTGCTACGGAAGCGTACCTGCGGAGGCTAGAACCTGGGCAACTTCAAGGTTTGGCAAGCAGCCCCTGAGACACTAGAATCCAAGCTTCCAAAGGGAAAAGGCTGCTTTTGTCGGCAGAGCCACCGACCCTTGTTAGCACCCAGCATAAGTACCTGCAGGATGGGAGCTGCGAAGGGAAACGAACGGGACACACTGGGCACCTGAAAAGCGCCCCTCGACACTTGCAAGCAGCCTGTTTCTTTGGGGGAACATACTCGTTTTCTCCCCAGGCGTGCCTGCAGTGAGTAGAAGCTGGGCCTTCCTAGGCTTTCGCAAATAGCTCCGAGGCTACAAGAATCCAGATTTCCAAAGGGGAAAAGACTGCTTTTGGAAGCAGGGCCACCTATCCTAGTTCACAGCAAACATGAGTCCCTGCAGTAGTGGGGCTGCCAAGGGAGAGCATGGCGAAACCCTGGCAACTTCGCTAAGTATCTTTTACTGTGCAGGCTTCGAAGTGTGGCAAGATCCTTGAAAGTGGCCTGGCCTGAGCGAGCCTTGTTGGCTCTACCTCTTCCGGGGGCCTAGCAGTGTAAAGGAGGAATTGTACTCTTTGCTCAGCTTGGACCTCACATGGACGTCCTGCTCAACCAACGAGCCAGTCGGTGTGAGCTCCTGGATGGAAGGCTGAGCAGAGTGTTTTTCTGAGTGCATGTAAAGCCCTTGTCCTCACAAATCCACGTTCCCCAGCACATGAGACCGGCTCAGACTGTCGTCGTGAGCTGGGGCAAGCTGCGGCAACCTAGGTTTCCAAAGGAAGAGAGAGAGCAGTGTGCCGCCTTGGGCTCTGCATGCAAGAAGTGTTCCGAAGGACCTACACGGCTGCTTGTTGCTCAGCAGGCAGAGAGGAGATGTGGGGGGGATCCGTGTGGTAGCATGGGAAACGGTGTGGAGGCCAGAGTGCTTGGAGTCCTGAAAGCTATCCTCGCCTTCCATTGAAGCAAAACAACGGTGGAGACCTCATGGTAACCGAGGCACGCAGAGCTTCCCCGGTGGAAACTTAGGCACTACCCTGAGGCTCAGGGTGGCCTTGCACTTTCCCAGGAGGAACGAGGTCTGCGGGATTAACTCTCCTCCAGCGTGGCAGGAACCCGGTTTCTCGGGGAAAGTGCTCGTTTGCTACGCAAGCATACCTGCGGAAGCTAGAACCTGGGCAACTTCAAGGTTTGGCAAGCAGCCCCTGAGACACTAGAATCCAAGCTTCCAAAGGGAAAAGGCTGCTTTTGTCGGCAGAGCCACCTACCCTTGTTAGCACCCAGCATAATTACCTGCAGGATGGGAGCTGCGAAGGAAAACAAACGGGACACACTGGGCACATGAGAAGCGCCCCTCGACACTTGCAAGCATCCAGGTTTCCTGGGGGAACATTCTCGTTTCCTCCCCGGGCGTGCCTGCAGTGAGTAGAAGCTGGGCCTTCCTAGTGTTTTGCAAACAGCTCCAAGGCTACAAGAATGCAGATTTCCAAAGGGGAAAAGACTGCTTTTGGAAGCAGGGCCACCTATACTAGTTCACAGCAAACATGAGTCCCTGCAGTAGTGGGGCTGCCAAGGGAGAGCATGGCGAAACCCTGGCAACTTCGCTAAGTATCTTTTACTGTGCAGGCTACGAAGTGTGGCAAGATCCTTGAAAGAGGCCTGGCCTGAGCGAGCCTTGTTGGCTCTACCTCTTCCGGGGGCCTAGCAGTGTAAAGGAGGAATTGTACTCTTTGCTCAGCTTGGAACTCACATGGACGTCCTGCTCAACCAACGAGCCAGTCGGTGTGAGCTCCTGGATGGAAGGCTGAGCAGAGTGTTTTTCTGAGTGCATGTATAGCCCTTGTCCTCACAAATCCACGTTCCCCAGCACATGAGACCGGCTCAGACTGTCGTCGTGAGCTGGGGCAAGCTGCGGCAACCTAGGTTTCCAAAGGAAGAGAGAGAGCAGTGTGCCGCCTTGGGCTCTGCATGCAAGAAGTGTTCCGAAGGACCTACACGGCTGCTTGTTGCTCAGCAGGCAGAGAGGAGATGTGGGGGGGATCCGTGTGGTAGCATGGGAAACGGTGTGGAGGCCAGAGTGCTTGGAGTCCTGAAAGCTATCCTCGCCTTCCATTGAAGCAAAACAACGGTGGAGACCTCATGGTAACCGAGGCACGCAGAGCTTCCCCGGTGGAAACTTACGCACTACCCTGAGGCTCAGGGTGGCCTTGCACTTTCCCAGGAGGAACGAGGTCTGCGGGATTAACTCTCCTCCAGCGTGGCAGGAACCCGGTTTCTCGGGGGAAAGTGCTCGTTTGCTACGCAAGCATACCTGCGGAGGCTAGAACCTGGGCAACTTCAAGGTTTGGCAAGCAGCCCGTGAGACACTAGAATCCAAGCTTCCAAAGGGAAAAGGCTGCTTTTGTCGGCAGAGCCACCTACCCTTGTTAGCACCCAGCATAAGTACCTGCAGGATGGGAGCTGCGAAGGAAAACAAACGGGACACACTGGGCACCTGAGAAGCGCCCCTCGACACTTGCAAGCAGCCAGTTTTTCTGGGGGAACATTCTCGTTTCCTCCCCGGGCGTGCCTGCAGTGAGTAGAAGCTGGGCCTTCCTAGTGTTTTGCAAACAGCTCCAAGGCTACAAGAATGCAGATTTCCAAAGGGGAAAAGCCTGGTTTGGAAGCAGGGCCACCTATACTAGTTCACAGCAAACATGAGTCCCTGCAGTAGTGGAGCTGCCAAGGGTGAGCATGGCGAAACCCTGGCAACTTCGCTAAGTATCTTTTACTGTGCAGGCTTCGAAGTGTGGCAAGATCCCTTAAGGAGGGCTGGCCTGAGCGAGGACTAGTTGGCTCTACTTCTTCCGGGCGCCTAGCAGGGTAAAGGAGGAATTGTGCTCTTTGCTTAGCTTGGACCTCACATCGACGTCCTGCAAAACCAACGAGCCAGTCGGTGTGAGCTCCTCGATGGAAGGCTGAGCAGAGTGTTTTTCTGAGTGCAGGTAGGGTCCTTATCCTCACTGAGTCCACGTTCCCCAGCACATGAGACCGGCTCAGACTGTCGTCGTGAGCTGGGGCAAGCTGCGGCAACCTAGGTTTCCAAAGGAAGAGAGAGAGCAGTGTGCCGCCTTGGGCTCTGCATGCAAGAAGTGTTCTGAAGGGCCTACACGCTGCTTGTTGCTCAGCAGGCAGAGATGAGATGTGGGGGGGATCCGTGTGGTAGCATGGGAAACGGTGCGGAGGCCAGAGTGCTTGGAGTCCTGAAAGCTATCCTCGCGTTCCATTGAAGCACAACAACGGTGGAAATCTCATGGAAACCGAGGCACGCAGAGCTTGCCCGGTGGAAACTTAGGCACTACCCTGAGGCTCAGGGTGGCCTTGCACTTTCCCAGGAGGAACGAGGTCTGCGGGATTAACTCTCCTCCAGCGTGGCAGGAACCCGGTTTCTCGGGGGAAAGTGCTCGTTTGCTACGCAAGCATACCTGCGGAGGCTAGAACCTGGGCAACTTCAAGGTTTGGCAAGCAGACCCTGAGACACTAGAATCCAAGCTTCCAAAGGGAAAAGGCTGCTTTTGTCGGCAGAGCCACCTACCCTTGTTAGCACCCAGGATAAGTACCTGCATGATGGGAGCTGCGAAGGGAAACAATCGGGACACACTGGGCACCTGAGAAGCGCCCCTTGACACTAGCAAGCAGCCTGTTTCTCTGGGGGAACATACTCGTTTCCTCCCCGGGCGTGCCTGCAGTGAGTAGAAGCTGGGCCTTCCTAGGCTTTCGCAAACAGCTCCGAGGCTACAAGAATCCAGATTTCCAAAGGGGAAAAGACTGCTTTTGGAAGCAGGGCCACCTATCCTAGTTCACAGCAAACATGAATCCCTGCAGTAGTGGAGCTGCCAAGGGAGAGCATGGCGAAACGCTGGCAACTTCGCTAAGTATCTTTTACTGTGCAGGCTTCGAAGTGTGGCAAGATACTTGAAAGAGGCCTGGCCCGAGCGAGCCTAGTTGGCTCTCCCTCTTCCGGGGGCCTAGCAGTGTAAAGGAGGAATTGTGCTCTTTGCTCAGCTTGGACCTCACATGGACGTCCTGCTCAACCAACGAGCCAGTCGGTGTGAGCTCCTGGATGGAAGGCTGAGCAGAGTGTTTTTCTGAGTGCATGTAAAGCCCTTGTCCTCACAAATCCACGTTCCCCAGCACATGAGACCGGCTCAGACTGTCGTCGTGAGCTGGGGCAAGCTGCGGCAACCTAGGTTTCCAAAGGAAGAGAGAGAGCAGTGTGCTGCCTTGGGCTCTGCATGCAAGAAGTGTTCCGAAGGACCTACACGGCTGATTGTTGCTCAGCAGGCAGCGAGGAGATGTGGGGGGGATCCGTGTTGTAGCATGGGAAACGGTGCGGAGGCCACAGTGCTTGGATTCCTGAAAGCTATTCTCACGTTCCATTGAAGCACAACAACGGTGGAGACCTCATGGAAACCGAGGCACGCAGAGCTTGCATGGTGGAAACTTAGGCACTACCCTGAGGCTAGGGTGGCCTTGCGCTTTCCATGGAAGAAAGAGGTCTGCGGGATTAACTCTCCTCCAGCGTGGCAGAAACCCGCTTTCTCGGGGGAAAGTGCTCGTTTGCTACGCAAGCGTACCTGCGGAGGCTAGAACCTGGGCAACTTCAAGGTTTGGCAAGCAGCCCCTGAGACACTAGAATCCAAGCTTCCAAAGGGAAAAGGCTGCTTTTGTCGGCAGAGCCACCTACCCTTGTTAGCACCCAGCATAAGTACCTGCAGGATGGGAGCTGCGAAGGGAAACGAACGGGACACACTGGGCACCTGAGAAGCGCCCCTCGACACTTGCAAGCATCCTGTTTCTCTGGGGGGAACATTCCCGTTTCCTCCCCGCGCGAGCCTTCAGTGAGTAGAAGCTGGGCCTTCCTAGGCTTTCGCAAACAGCTCCGAGGCTACAAGAATCCAGATTTCCAAAGGGGAAAAGACTGCTTTTGGAAGCAGGGCCACCTATCCTAGTTCACAGCAAACATGAGTCCCTGCAGTAGTGGAGCTGCCAAGGGAGAGCTTGGCGAAACCCTGGCAACTTCGCTAAGTATCTTTTACTGTGCAGGCTTCAAAGTGTGGCAAGATCACTGACGGAGGGCTGGCCTGAGTAAGGCCTATTTGGCAAAACCTCTTTCCGAGGCCTAGCAGGGTAAAGGAGGAATTGTGCTCTTTGCTCAGCTTGGACCTCACATCGACGTCCTGCTCAACCAACGAGCCAGTCTGTGTGAGCTCCTCGATGGAAGGCTGAGCAGAGTGTTTTTCTGAGTGCAGGTAGGGTCCTTATCCTCACTGAGTCCACGTTCCCCAGCACATGAGCCCGGCTCAGACTGTCGTCGTGAGCTGGGGCAAGCTGCGGCAACCTAGGTTTCCAAAGGAAGAGAGAGAGCAGTGTGCCGCCATGGGCTCTGCGTACAAGAAGTGTTCTGAAGGGCCTACACGCTGCTTGTTGCTCAGCAGGCAGAGATGAGACGTGGGGGGGATCCGTTTGGTCGCATGGGAAATGGTGCGGAGGCCAGAGTGCTTGGAGTCCTGAAATCTATCCTCGCGTTCCATTGAAGCACAACATCGGTGGAGACCTCATGGAAACCGAGGCACCCAGAGCTTGCCCGGTGGAAACTAAGGCACTACCCTGAGGCTCAGGGTGGCCTTGCGCTTTCCATGGAAGAAAGAGGTCTACGGGATTAACTCTCCTCCAGCGTGGCAGGAACCCGCTTTCTCGGGGGAAAGTGCTCGTTTGCTACGCAAGCGTAGCTGCGGAGGCTAGAACCTGGGCAACTTCAAGGTTTGGCAAGCAGCCCCTGAGACACTAGAATCCAAGCTTCCAAAGGGAAAAGGCTGCTTTTGTCGGCAGAGCCACGTACCCTTCTTAGCACCCAGCATAAGCACCTGCAGGATGGGAGCTGCGAAGGAAAACGAACGGGACACACTGGGCACCTGAGAAGCGCCCCTCGACACTTGAAAGCAGCCTGTTTCTCTGGGGGAACATTCTCGTTTCCTCCCCGGGCGTGCCTGCAGTGAGTAGAAGCTGGGCCTTCCTAGGCTTTCGCAAACAGCTCCGAGGCTACAAGAATCCAGATTTCCAAAGGGGAAAAGTCTGCTTTTGGAAGCAGGGCCACCTATCCTAGTTCACAGCAAACATGAGTCCCTGCAGTAGTGGAGCTGCCGAGGGAGAGCATGGCGAAACCCTGGCAACTTCGCTAAGTATCTTTTACTGTGCCGGCTTCGAAGTGTGGCAAGATCCTTGAAGGAGGGCTGGCCTGAGCGAGCCTAGTTGGCTCTACCTCTTCCGGGGGCCTAGCAGTGTAAAGGAGGAATTGTGCTCTTTGCTCAGCTTGGACGTCACATCGACGTCCTGCTAAACCAACGAGCCAGTCGGTGTGAGCTCCTGGATGGAAGGCTGAGCAGAGTGTTTTTCTGAGTGCATGTAAAGCCCTTGTCCTCACTGAATCCACGTTCCCCAGCACATGAGAGCGGCTCAGACTGTCGTCGTGAGCTGGGGCAAGCTGCGGCTACCTAGGTTTCCAAAGGAAGTGAGAGAGCAGCGTGCCGCCTTGGGCTCTGCATGCAAGAAGTGTTCCGAAGGACCTACACGGCTGATTGTTGCTCAGCAGGCAGCGAGGAGATGTGGGGGGGATCCGTGTTGTAGCATGGGAAACGGTGCGGAGGCCAGAGTGCTTGGATTCCTGAAAGCTATTCTCGCGTTCCATTGAAGCACAACAACGGTGGAGACTTCATGGAAACCGAGGCACGCAGAGCTTGCCCGGTGGAAACTTAGGCACTACCCTGAGGCTAGGGTGGCCTTGCGCTTTCCATGGAAGAAAGAGGTCTGCGGGATTAACTCTCCTCCAGCGTGGCAGGAACCCGCTTTCTCGGGGGAAAGTGCTCGTTTGCTACGCAAGCGTACCTGCGGAGGCTAGAACCTGGGCAACTTCAAGGTTTGGCAAGCAGCCCCTGAGACACTAGAATCCAAGCTTCCAAAGGGAAAAGGCTGCTTTTGTCGGCAGAGCCACCTACCCTTGTTAACACCCAGCATAAGTACCTGCAGGATGGGAGCTGCGAAGGGAAACGAACGGGAAACACTGGGCACCTGAGAAGCGCCCCTCGACACTTGCAAGCATCCTGTTTCTCTGGGGGGAACATTCTCGTTTCCTCCCCGCGCGAGCCTTCAGTGAGTAGAAGCTGGGCCTTCCTAGGCTTTCGCAAACAGCTCCGAGGCTACAAGAATCCAGATTTCCAAAGGGGAAAAGACTGCTTTTGGAAGCAGGGCCACCTATCCTAGTTCACAGCAAACATGAGTCCCTGCAGTAGTGGAGCTGCCAAGGGAGAGCATGGCGAAACCCTGGCAACTTCGCTAAGTATCTTTTACTGTGCAGGCTTCGAAGTGTGGCAAGATCACTGACGGAGGGCTGGCCTGAGTAAGGCCTATTTGGCAAAACCTCTTTCCGAGGCCTAGCAGGGTAAAGGAGGAATCGTGCTCTTTGCTCAGCTTGGACCTCACATGGACGTCCTGCTCAACCAACGAGCCAGTCGGTGTGAGCTCCTCGATGGAAGGCTGAGCAGAGTGTTTTTCTGAGTGCACGTAGGGTCCTTATCCTCACTGAGTCCACGTTCCCCAGCACATGAGACCGGCTCAGACTGTCGTCGTGAGCTGGGGCAAGCTGCGGCAACCTAGGGTTCCAAAGGAAGAGAGAGAGCAGTGTGCCGCCTTGGGCTCTGCATGCAAGAAGTGTTCTGAAGGGCCTACACGGTGCTTGTTGCTCAGCAGGCAGAGATGAGATGTGGGGGGGATCCGTGTGGTAGCATGGGAAACGGTGCGGAGGCCAGAGTGCTTGGAGTCCTGAAAGCTATCCTCGCGTTCCATTGAAGCACAACAACGGTGGAGACCTCATGGAAACCGAGGCACGCAGAGCTTGCCCGGTGGAAACTTAGGCACTACCCTGAGGCTCAGGGTGGCCTTGCGCTTTCCATGGAAGAAAGAGGTCTGCGGGATTAACTCTCCTCCAGCGTGGCAGGAACCCGCTTTCTCGGGGGAAAGTGCTCGTTTGCTACGCAAGCGTACCTGCGGAGGCAAGAACCTGGGCAACTTCAAGGTTTGGCAAGCAGCCCCTGAGACACTAGAATCCAAGCTTCCAAAGGGAAAAGGCTGCTTTTGTCGGCAGAGCCACGTACCCTTCTTAGCACCCAGCATAAGCACCTGCAGGATGGGAGCTGCGAAGGAAAACAAACGGGACACACTGGGCACCGGAGATGCGCCCCTCGACACTTGAAAGCAGCCTGTTTCTCTGGGGGAACATTCTCGTTTCCTCCCCGGGCGTGCCTGCAGTGAGTAGAAGCAGGGCCTTCCTAGGCTTTCGCAAACAGCTCCGAGGCTACAAGAATCCAGATTTCCAAAGGGGAAAAGTCTGCTTTTGGAAGCAGGGCCACCTATCCTAGTTCACAGCAAACATGAGTCCCTGCACTAGAGGAGTTGCCGAGGGAGAGCATGGCGAAACCCTGGCAACTTCGCTAAGTATCTTTTACCGTGCCGGCTTCGAAGTGTGGCAAGATCCTTGAAGGAGGGCTGGCCTGAGCGAGCCTAGTTGGCTCTACCTCTTCCGGGGGCCTAGCAGTGTAAAGGAGGAATTGTGCTCTTTG
>NW_027175691.1:0-54000 GCF_028021215.1 Eschrichtius robustus | reverse complement strand
ACAAAACATTAAAAAATAGTAATAATTATATTTTCCTGGGGTCTCAGCTGTCAGTATCCTTGCCCCCACCGTGAGTCACAGCCACCCTCCACCTCCCTGCCAGGCCCTCCAAAACCTCTAGGTAGGTGTCTGGTCCCTCTGTGGGCACTGTGCGGGCAGCTCAGACTCTGACCTGGCCCATCTCCTGTGTGTACTAGCCCCAAAGCCCACAGCTGCTAGAACTAGATCGGTTTCAGTTTGGGGAACACTCATTGTCCATTCAGATATTCCATAGATGCAGGGTTTACCAAGCTGATCATGGGGATTTAATCTGTGGTTTGTGCAGCTTCATGGAAAGATTTTTGTTCCTCTTCCTTAATCACCCTGCCCCTGGGGCTCAGCTGTGGGTTTTGCCCTACCTCTGCCCGTGGGCTACCCACATTAGTCTGCTCCCGAGGCTGCCCTGGAGCACTCAGGTCTGCCCCGGCAAGGGCAGGGTGTGGAGATGGCACAACTGCCTGGGTCGCAGGTGCCCCGGTGGCGACAGCTGCGTAAGAAAGCCAGCAGCCACGTGTGCGAGAGCTCCGGCCCTAGTGGGAGCCTTTCCTAGTGCCTGGCAGCAGGTGTGGCGGCAGGCATGAGAAGGCCAGCCCTGGTGGGGGCTCTTCCTAGCACCTGGCGGCAGGCACGAGAAGGCCAGCCCTGGTGGGGGCTCTTCCTAGCACCTGGCGGCAGGCACGAGAAGGCCAGCCCTGGTGGGGGCTCTTCCTAGCACCTGGCGGCAGGCACGAGAAGGCCAGCCCTGGTGGGGGCTCTTCCTAGCACCTGGCGGCAGGCACGAGAAGGCCAGCCCTGGTGGGGGCTCTTCCTAGCACCTGGCGGCAGGCACGAGAAGGCCAGCCCTGGTGGGGGCTCTTCCTAGCACCTGGCGGCAGGCACGAGAAGGCCAGCCCTGGTGGGGGCTCTTCCTAGCACCTGGCGGCAGGCACGAGAAGGCCAGCCCTGGTGGGGGCTTTTCCTAGCACCTGGGTGGGGGAGGGGCCGGTGTGTGGAGAGAGAGGCTGCAATGGTGGCTCCACCCCCTGCGTGTCATTCAACAGTGGAGCCTTGCTTCTATGGCAGTCTGGGTTTCCTCCACAAGCATTCCTGGTTGTGGATTTCCTCCCTCCCATCCCGTCAGGCTGTCTCCTCACAGCCAACAGCAGTCCTCCCCACAGTTTGCTCTCCAATCCCCAGGTTCCAGCTCTCAGCCCCCATGTATGGTGGACACACATCCCAGTCTGGGGCACACAGGGCTGTGGCATGGACCATCTATGTAAGTCTCACTCTGTCCTGTCTGCCATAGACCGGCTGTTTCACCCTCCTCCAACAGCCTCAGATACTCCCCCTTCTGTCCCAACTGATTTCCCCATTGGTGAGGGGCCTTCCTCGGATGCAGGAACCTCTCCTCTGCTTTAGCTCCCGCCCCCCTAGGGGTGCAGATCCCGTCCTGCTTCCTCTCCTCTTCTTTTTCCCTTCTTTCTTTCATCCTACCCAGTTATGCAGGGATCTCTCTTGTCCTTTCCAGTGTCCAAGGTCTTTTGCTAGTGTTCAGCTGATGTTCTGTGAGAATTGTTTAATCTGTAGATGTATTCTTTTTTTTTTTTTTAATTCTATTTATTTATTTATTTTTGACTGTGTTGGGTCTTCGTTTCTGTGCGAGGGCTTTCTCTAGTTGTGGCAAGCGGGGGCCACTCTTCATCGCGGTGCGCGGGCCTCTCACTATCGCGTCCTCTCTTGTTGCGGAGCACAGGCTCCAGACGCGCAGGCTCAGTAGTTGTGGCTCACGGGCCTAGTTGCTCCGCGGCATATGGGATCTTCCCAGACCAGGGCTCGAACCCGTGTCCCCTGCATTAGCAGGCAGGTTCTCAACCACTGCGCCACCAGGGAAGCCCTGTAGATGTATTCTTGATGCATTTGTGGGGAGAGGTGAACTCCACATCCCCCTACTCCTCTGCCCTCTTGGTTTCCTTCATGATTACTGTTTTTGATATCATATTTTACACTTAAGTGTTTTGTGTAGCCCTTAACTGCTTATTGTGGATACAGATGATTTTAATACTTTTGTCTTTTAACCTCCCTACTAACTTTGTGTGTGTGGATGATTTCCTACCTTTACTGTTTGCCTTTACCAGTGAGCTTTTTCATTCCATAATTTTCTTGTTTCTAGTCGTGACCTTTTTTTTTTCACCTAGAGACGTTCCTTTAACATTTGTTGTAAAGCTGGTTTGGTGGTACTGAATTATTTTAGCTTTTGCTTATCTGTAAAGCTTTTGATTTCTTCATTAAATCTGAATGAGTGCCTTGCTGGGTAGAGTATTCTTGGTTGTAGGCTTTCCCTTTCATCACTTTAAATATATTGGACCACTCCCTTCTGGCCTGCAGAGTTTCTGCTGAAAAATCAGCTGATAGCCTTATGGGAGTTCCCTTGTATGTTACTTGTGACTTTTCCCTTGCTGCTTTTAGTCTTCTCTCTTTATCTTCAATTTTCATCATTTTGATTACAATGTGTCTTGTTGTGTTCCTCTTTGGGTTAATCCTGTATGGGCCTCTTTGGGCTTCCAGGACTTGGGTGACTATTTCCTTTCCCAGATTAGGGAGGTTTTTGGCTATTATCGCTTCAAATAGTTTCTTGGGACCTTTCTCTTTCTCTTCTCCTTCTGAAACCCCTATAACGTAAATATCCGTGTGCTTGATGTTGTCCCAGAGGTCTCTTAAACTGTCCTCATTTCTTTTCATTCTTTTTTCTTTTTTATGTTCTTCAGCAGTGAGTTCCACAACTCTGCTTCCTGATGGATGGTCTTCCTGCTCACTGATCCGTTTTTCTGAATCATTTAGTCTACTTTTGAGTCCTTCTAGTGTATTTTTCATTTCATTTATTATATTCTTCATCTCTGTTTGGTTGTTCTTTATATTTTCTCTTTGTTAAAACCTTCTAACTTCTCACTCTGTGCATCCATTCTCCTCCCAAGTTCTTTGATCATCTTTACAATCATTACTCTGAACTCTTTCTCAGGTAGATTGCCTATCTCCACTTCACTTAGTTCTTCTAGGGTTTTAACTTTATCCTTCGTCTGGAACATATTCCTCTGCCGCCTCATTTTGTCTAAGTTGCTATTTGTATTTTTATGTATCTGGTAGGTTAGTTATGTTTCTCAACCTTGGAGAAGTCACCCTCTGTAGGAGGCATCCTATGTGTCCCAGCAGTGCACTCCCCTCTAATCACCCAACGTATATGCTCTAGGGGTTCCCCCTAAGAGGGCTGTATGGGTCCTTTTGTTGTGGTGGGCTGACTTTGTGGGTGGCCTTGTAGGCTTGGTTGGCCCTAGTCTGGTTGGTTGCCAGGTTCTGCCTTGTACTGATGCTGCTGGCTGCTGTTTAGCAGGGCCCGATCATGAGGTGGCTCATTGAGGAATCCTAGAGGGCCCCAGGGCTAGTGCTGGCTCACTGGTGGGTGGAGCCAGTGTCCCAAAGCCTCTGGGGCTATTGCTCACCCATTGGCAGGTGAAGCTAGATCCTGGGGTTAGTGCCACACTAGTGGCAGGCAGAGCTGGTTTCTGGAGTCTGTCTGCAGGGCCCAGGGATCCCAGAACTTGTTTCAGATCATTGATGGGGGAGGGTGGTTCCTGACACAGTTGGGTATGGGGCCCGGGGTGTCCTGAAAGTTGTGTAGGCCTGCTAGCATGCAGGATCAGGGCCCAGCTGGCACTAGGGTAGGGTCTGGCCTGCATGGTGGGATTGTAGTTTTCTTACTTCTGCTGTCTACCCCCTGGTGGTTGAGGATGGTCTAGAGGCTTGTGTAGGCTTCCTGCTGGGAGGGTCTGATGCCTGCCCACTGCTCAGTGGAGCTTGATCTTGGCACTCTGGTGGGCTAGGCTGTGTCTAGGGGTGTGCCCAGAGGTGGCTATCGGCTCTTTATCCTTTAGGCAGCCTGTCTGCTGATGGATGGTGCTGTGTCCCCACCCAGTTGGATATTTGGCCTGAGGTGTCCCCGCACTGGAGCCTATAGGCTGTTGGTTGGCACCAGGTCTTGGAACTAATGAGCCAATATGTCAGCTGCCAGGAGTGTTCACAGGGTTGAATATTCCCCAGTATGTCTGACACCATGTCCACAGGTGGAGCCACAGCCACTCCCCCCCCCACCCCGTCACCTCTACAGGAGACTCTCCAAGCCCAGCAGGTAGGTCTAGCCTAGGCTCCTATCAAGTCAATGCTTTTGTCCTGGTCCTGGCACATGTGAGATTGTGTGTGCCCTTTAAGAGTGAAACCTCTATTTCTGCCAGCCCTGTGGGGCTCCTGCAATTAAGTCCCATTGGCTTACAAAGACAAATTCTGGGGACTCGTCTTCCTGGTGCCAGACCCATGGGATGGGGAGCCAGACGTGGGGCTCAGGACTCTCACTCCTGTGGGAGAACCTCTGCAATATAATTATTCTCCAGTTTGTGGGTCGCCCACCCATGGGGTATGGGATTTGATTATATTGTGAATACGCCCCTCCTACCCATCTTGCTGTGGTTCCTTATGTCTTTAGTTGTAGAAGATCTTTTCTGGTAGGTTCCATTCTTTTTTCCATTGATGTTTTTTCTGCAGATAGTTGTGATTTTGGTGTGCTCATGAGAGGAGGTAAACTCAGGGTCTTTCTACTCCACCATCTTGGGTGCTCTCCTCGACCCTGGGTTGTTTCTATGTCTTGCCTATTGTAAATAATGAACAATGTACTATGAACATTGGGGTACATGTATCTTTTCGAATTAGTGTTTTCTTTTTTCTGGCTATATATCTAGGAGTAGAATTGCTGTATCATATAGTAGTTCTATTTTTAGTTTTTTAAGGAACTTCCATATTATCGACCATAGTGGCTACACCAATTTATATTCCCACCAACAGTGTATGAGGGTTCTCTTTTCTTATTGGTTTGTTAATTTCTCCTCCCAACAGACCTGTGAGGTAGGTATCAATGTACCATTTTATAGATAACCCACTATAGTGTCACACAAATCTACTTAGAGGCTGTTGTGTAATCCCACTGCTCCTTGAAGAATTTATGTGTATAGAAAGAATGAAAGGACATATAGGTAGCTTTCATTTCCTGCTTACTCCTGCATCTACATCTCATTTTTTTATTAAATGTGAATTAGGTGTCTACTGTGTACCAGGCATGGTCAGTCCAATTCCACATCTGCATCCCATACCTTCCCCCTCCTGATCAGTAGACCTGGGTAACTAGAGACATCCACAGGCAGCAAGGTGGACGTTAGTGCGCACGCCATAGGGTGGTGAGGTATGACCTCAAAGGGACTCCATTCCAAACAAGTTTAGTTCAGGCTTCACCCTGAGTCCTGGAAACCTGGCATCTAAACAGGAAATAATGCAGTTGAGAGGGGAGAGGTTGTACTTGGGAAACCGAGGCAACTCGTAACCCACACCTTTGTTCTCTTGAAGAGCCCTAAGAGGCTACTACTTTCTCCTGACAAGATTTCCCTCCCAGAAGGACAGTGAATGTCAAGGTAGTAACACTGTGTGGTTTCAGTCTTGGTTCTGTCATGGGTGCGAGCTAGAGGGTTATTTTCTCTTAGCTCTTGGCCAGGTTGCATGATAGATGTCGAGAGTGATTTTGTGTCAGTCTTATCCCTAGGAGGGTGGTCCCTCCCATTTAGTTATCTGAGGGGTCCATCAGAGGTGACATGGAGTTTCTTCTTCATTTAGGACCTTGTCTCCCAGTGGTGGGGGCCTGGACCCAGATCCACAGGAGACAGAAAGCATAGAGACCAAGTTCTCAAAGACAAGCCCAGACCAGGACCCTGATCTGCACATCTAAGTCTCCTGATTTAGTGGATACTTTTCACAGATTTCTCACAAGATGGACCTCCCCTCTGGGTTGCTCTTATGCCTGACATGTCCACCAACAGAGGGCTGGATGATCACCTATGGTCCATCTACATCTGGTGGATTATGCAGTTATAGAAGCAATGAGGACTCCCTCTCTGTACTGGTACGGAGTCATCTCCAGGATATATTGTTCAGTGAAAAACCAAGGTGCACAAAATTGTGTAGAGCTGCTGCTGTCTAATACAGTAGCCACTAGCCGTACTTAACTATTTAAAATTTAATTAGATTAAATTAAATAATTTAAAAATTAGTTCCTCAGTCACAGTAGACACATTTTAGGTGTTCAGCCTCTTAGGTAGCCAGTGGCTACTGTGTGGGACACACAGATACACAGCATTTTCATTTCTGCAGAAATTTCCATTGCACAGCACTGGAGTAGAATATGCCACCTTTTATGTATGAAAAGGGGAGAAAACTAATATACATGTTATAATTGATTATATTTTTCGGAAAGGTTAAAACAAAACTGATATGAATGATTTCTTATAGGTGACAGAAGAGCAGCCCAGGATGGAAGGACATGATATATAGTCTCATAACAAATATAATACGTATTTACCAGCTCCATGCACTTAAAGGACAAGAAACAAGACCAACCCAGTAGCAATGAGCAACTCTTGTCCCAGACTGAATGTTATAAAAACATTGCCCACTAAAAGGAACCAGGCTTCCTTAGAGAAATGGCTGATACCAGGTCTGGATAGGGATTGTACCAGATGAGTCTAGACAAGATTCCATTACCAGAAAGTATGTCAAGGACACAAAAGACACAAAAGATGGGGGTTACAGAGACTGAGGAAGGAGAAATTTGAACACCAAAAACATTAATGACTGCAATGTAATAAAACATGAAATATATGAACATCTATGAAAGAACAAATAAAACCAACTCGCTGTTCACCTTTGGAGGATCCCAGGGAAACAAATCACTATTTTTGAAAGTGGAAATAGTGTAAAAGAATTAAACATTCATCCTTCCCTTCTGTGTGGACCAGACCTCAAGGTAACCTTGTAATTAAGGAGGGGAAGTTTGTTTTACAGAAGAATTCTAGCTAATAAATTATTAAATTAAAACATCATCCTTTACAACCACTAATGAAATGTAGATCTAGGCCATAATCTTTAAGGGGCTACAAAAGCCATGAGTCAAAAGGCAGATGGGAAATTTCATAATGGGTGGACCAGGATGATAACACCTGGACCCAGTGATCAGTCTCAAGGGCACAGGAGGAAAGACAGCCTGACATGATGAGGCTCCTGACGTAGGGCTATAGGAAGTACAACACCACTTCTCAGGTACTCTTTCCACCAACCTGAATCTGAGCAAGCCTCTATATGTACAGTAATTACCAATTTAAAGGAAGTAGGATGGGCCAGAGGAACAGAACCAACAGCACAGTAGAGATACAATCAGCATAATCCAGAATGCAAACTTTCACATGAAAAAGATCCAGTTGAAGTAAATAAATGGAAATTAAAAGAAGACGAGGGTATTTGGATGTAAAGAGACTTAAGATTTTAGAGAAATTAAACTTTAAACCACAAAATATTCCACCACGTGCCTACAAGAACAAAAAAAAAAAAATGAGAAAGATGGAAAATAGCAAGTGTTGGCAAGGATATGGAGCAGAAGAACTCTCACACACTGCTGGTTGGAATATTGATGGGAATCAATCACTGTGAGAAACCATTTGGCAGGATCTACTGAGCTCAACATACAAAAACCCTATGACTTAGAAAAGCCATTCTTAGGTACAGGCCCAAGAGAAAGGAAATGAAATGTCCATTCAAAAGGTATATACAAGATCATTCATAGGAACATTATTCATAATTAGTCAAAGCTGTAAAAAACCCAAATACTCATAATGGATGGCTATATTACAAAACACCCACATGATGTAATACTGTATACCAATGAGAATGAACAATCTACAGCTGTGGACAACAGTGATATAAAACACACATTATGTTCAGGAAAGGAGCCATACTGAAGAGTATATGCTGCATGATTCCAAGAATTTTTCTTCTAATCTACCAGAAGAGTTTAGGGAAAGAGAGGAAAATTAATACCTCACTTCCTTTTATTTGAAGGTACTTAGTGTCTTCTTATATTACCTGCTGGTTAACCTCAGAGAAGCGTGTATCCTCTGAGCCCTTGAAAAGTGATTCACTACACATAGGAACATAGGCTAGTGCCATGTATAATGGACAGAAGACTGGGTAGTAGACAGGAGACACACCTGGCCCAAGGGCCAGACCTAACCCACTGCGATGGTCCAGCCACCGCAGAGGGTCTTCCAGGTCCCGACGGAGAGGGGCAAGGGACTGAATAGCACCGTGAGTATGGGATCAGAAGGACCAAGACAACTGATGGTTGCAAGGCACTTTATTTAGAATCTACTGAATCTTATATAGACAGAAGAGGAACCCATTATCAGACAATGAACCCATAAAATTGTTTATCGTCTCAGTTCAATCCATCACCACCACGGACGTCAGCAAGTTTACAACGATCATTCCTGAACAATAACTTCCCTTAACCAGGCACGCACAGCCCCCAGCCATAAGGAACAACCAGGACCCTCAGTTCCCTGAGGTCTCCTGGCTTGAGATAGCTTCGCTAATCTCTTTTACATCCCTCAGGCCTGGAACAAAGAGTGCACTCCAAGTCAAGGGGGCAAAGCCCTTAAGTGACTTGGCTTTTTGTGAGAGACATACTGTCTCCACCAGGAGTTACCTCCGGCTAAGACTGCATGCCTCCCACAGGTCCCCCTTTTTTCTTTTTTAAAGCATGTTGTTGTAAACGCAAACCATGGAGCTCAGTACTGAGATGAACATATCTTTGCAGAACAAATTTTACAAAGCATGGGGTAATTGCCAACATAAGAAAACACATAATGGCTAGAGATAAGCCACCCTGAATCCAGTTTTGGGGATTGAGCCAATGTAGTTGACTAACCAACCCTTTTATAATTTCTGTTGGATGATTTTCATCTAGATGTGATTCTTGTATAGCTTGAATTTCTGCATTTAATTTACGTATATCTAAACTAATCTTGCTGTCAGACCATACACTAAGAATATGCATTTTGATTCTTTCCCAATCCCAGTCAGATTCATTGTACTTATGCGCCGTTACATAGATCCAAGTAGAATTACAAACCTCAAAACTTGACTGAGGAAAAGCAGTAGGGATCAATGAAGGCAAAAGACCCGGCGAATGCCGGGAAAACACGGTCACTTGATGACCCACCAGTAAGGTGCCTTGCCCTCCTGTAGAAGTTTCTACACATAGATAATGTCCAGAATCAGAAGGTTGTAAATTCTTAATAAGTATAGAATGATTAAAAGGATCTTTAGGGTTAACTCGGGTAATACGTTCCTGAATGTTAATTAATTGATGATCTTTATACCAATACACAAATGTAGATGAATCTCCTCGTTTTACTATCTGCCTACAATATAAAGTAAGAGAAGAACCAGTAAAGCGATACGCAACTCTGTTATTAGTTGCATATTGTGATTCTGCCTTTCCAGCATATTGCACAGTATGTTCGAAAGCTATAGCTTTAACACATCCTGATTTCAAATTTAGCGGACTTAAACATACAGGAAAATAACTAAACCAATTGGAATAATTCACAGACATATTTGCCATCTTAATATTTCCAATAAAATCCCCCCAAATGGTATCATTATAAAATACAGGGGCTTCCCTGGTGGCGCAGTGGTTAAGAATCCGCCTGCCAATGCAGGGGACACGGCTTCGAGCCCTGGTCCCGGAAAATCCCACATGCCGCGGAGCAGCTGGGCCTGTGAGCCACAATTACTGAGCCTGCGCGTCTGGAGCCTGTGCTCCGCAGCAAGAGAGGCCGCGATAGTGAGAGGCCCGCGCACTGCGATGAAGAGTGGCCCCCACTTGCCACAACTGGAGAAAGCCCTCGCACAGAAACGAAGACCCAACACAGCCATAAATAAATAAAAATAAATTTAAAAATAAAATATAAAATAAAATAAAATAAAATACAGGGAAATCGGCATCCATCCAGGAAACAGGTTGTAGCAAAGGGGGGGTCAGGAACATAAGCCCAGTATAAATCATCAGCTTGAACAGAAGAGGTAGAAAGAACAGCCAACATAGCCAAAACCATTGTCATAGGGGTAAAAGGAGTCCTTTGAGCAGTCACTAATTCCTGAGCTTGAGCCACCAATTTCTTCAATTGACCCCAAGTCGGAGGATCGCTTTGCCGAGTCCTTCGTGCTGGACGCTTCCTTTTCCGACCTCTTCTCTTGGAATCCATCCCTGGAACAGTCTTCGCATTCAGCGAGAGGCGCCGCATCTTCCGAACCAGCTGCGGGGTCTTTCTTGTCATCTATCTGTCTAACAAGACGTTCAGGAAGCCACCGAGGGGAGTCAGCACTTCTAGGAAAAACACAAACATGACCTCGACCCCAGATTAAAACTGGATCAGGTCCATTCCATATATTTGTCAGAGGGTCCTTCCACAGCACCTGTGCCGAAGCTCCTTGAGCTGTGGAAGCGGCCATCAGACGTTCAAAAGCTGTGTTACCTGCTCGATCAACTGTCAAAAAATTTAAAATAAACAAGGCATGATTTAATAAGGCATGGGGTGTCTTAGTATATTCCCCCTTTTGTATTTTAGAAAGAGCGAGCTTCAGAGCTTGATTTGCACGTTCAACAATGCCCTGTCCTTGAGGATTATAAGGAATACCAGGAAGGTGAGTGATGTTAAAAGTAGCACAGAAAGAAGCAAAAGAGGTACTAGTGTATCCAGGGGCATTATCCGTTTTCAGTATTTGGGGAATTCCCATGAAGGCGAAACAATGAAATAAGTGGGTAATAACGTGCTTTGTGGCTTCTCCAGTCTGGGCAGTAGCACAAAGGAAGCCAGAATAAGTGTCAATAGTCCCATGAACAAACTGAAGCTTTCCAAAGGAAGAAACATGAGTAACATCCATTTGCCATATATGAGCAGGGCGAAGACCGCGAGGATTGACTCTGCAATGAGGAACTGGGAGATGTGGAGCACATTGGGAACATTGTTTAACAATGTGTCTAGCAGCCTCTCGAGAAATAGCAAATTGTTTTTGTAACGTGGCTGAAGATTGATGATGTAAAGAATGAGAATTTTGAGCGTGTTGCACAGCAGCAGGCTGGGTCACAACACCTGCTAAAGATTTAGTGAGAGAATCAGCCAAAGTGTTACCAAAAGTCAATGGTCCAGGCAGGGAAGAATGTGCTCTGATATGAAGCACCGTGACGGGACCTTGATGTGTGCAAATTAAATGCTGTAAAGTCATAAAGGTATGAAACAACTGAGCATCATTAGTATGGCCAAGTGTGGCAGTTTCCAAAGCTACTAGGACCTCAACTGAATAACGACTATCAGAATATAGATTAAAAGATACCGTGGAAAATTTTTGAAAGGCCATAATAATGGCATGTAATTCAACTCGCTGAGCAGAGCGCAGGTTAGTGTGTTCTGTAATTTGGATGCCAGTATCTGTGATTATAGCTGCAATGCCATTAGATGATCCATCTGTCAAAACAGTAAAGGCATTTGGTAGAGGGAAACGTTGAATAATTGTGGGGAAAATGTAAGGAGTAGTGAGACTAAATTGTATTATTTTATCAGCAGGCTAATGGTTGTCTATAGGGCCAGAATAACCACAAAAGGCTAGTCCCCATAGATCGCTGTGTTGTAAGAACCAAGTGAAGTGTTCTGAATTATAAGGCAAAATTATGTGCGTAGGGTCATAGCCAAAAAGTTGCATACATCGAGTTCTTCCCATCTGTACTAAAGAAGCAATCAATTCATAATAAGGAGCAATAACTTTGGAAGGAGTTACCTTCATATGAAGCCATTCAAGAATCCCCACAGGTTGCCACAAAACTCCCGTAGGAACACGTGGAGTAGGACAAATGATTAATTTTACAGGCAAATCTAAATGTACACGAGTTAACTGAGCTTGCTGTATAGCAGCATTGACCAATTGTAAGGCCTTGGCTCCCTGAGAAGTCAGTGTACACGGAGATAAAGGGTTAGAATCGCCTTTTAAAATATCAAACAAAGGTTGTAATTGGGCAGTAGTTAATTTTAAAGAAGGTCTCAGCCAATTAATGTCTCCTAAGAGTTTTTGAAAATCATTTAATGTATGTAACTGGTCAGTACGTATCTCAATTTTCTGTGGAATAATTTTCGTGGCATTGATAAATTTTCCCAGATAAGCAAAAGGGGATGTTTTTTGAATCTTATCATCTGCTATTACTAGGCCAAAACTTTGAAGTGATCTTTGTAGTTGTTCAAAAGCATGTTGTAACATAGTAGCATTAGAATGAGCTAATAATATATCATCCATGTAATGAATTAAATATAAGGCAGGAAACTGAAGACGGACAGGTTGCAATGCCTGAGCAACATATTTCTGACATAGGGTAGGACTATTAGCCATACCTTGAGGTAATACCTTCCACTGATATCGTTTCATAGGCTCTCGAAAGTTCACAGCAGGCACACTAAATGCAAAACGCTTTTTATCTTCAGGATGTAAGGGAATAGTAAAAAAACAATCCTTTAAATCTATAAGAATAATATGAAAAGTATAAGGAATGGCCGAAGGAGAAGGAAGACCTGGTTGTAATGCTCCCATAATTAATAGTTTGATGGACGGCCCTTAAATCTTGTAATAGTCGATATTTTCCTGACTGTTTTTGTATAACGAATATTGAAGTGTTCCAAGGACTAATAGAAGGTTCTAAATGTCCTAATGATAATTGCTCATTGACCAATTGACGAGCAGCTAATAATTTCGCCTGAGTCAGGGGCCATTGGTCCACCCACACAGGTGAATCACTCAACCATGTTATGGGATCAGCAGTGAGTGGAGGAGACTCCAAGGCCCCTAAGAAAAACCCAGTCCCTGTCTATTAGTGAAAGTCCTTGGAACAACAGGTTCAACAATTCCCTGTTGATTAATGCCTAAGCCTCCATTAGGAAGAAAACCTTGGTTTAATAACATATTAGTCACAGTAGAGTTAGGGCTACACAATAACACTCCCATATCTTTAAGTATATCACGGCCCCATAAGTTAATGGGTAATCCAGGAATCATGTAAGGTTGAAAATAACCCATATGTCCTTCTGAATCCTGCCATTTTAACAATTGAGCACTTTGTAGAGGAGCCGTTGTTTGCCCTATTCCTTGTAGCTCCGAAATGGATGAATGAACAGGCCATTGTTTTGGCCAATGGATTTGTGTCATAACTGACACGTCAGCTCCAGTATCCAAGAGCCCCAAAAACCGTTTACCATTAATCATCAATTGCATCTGTGGGCGTTGCCTTCCTATTTTTTGAACCCAATAAGCTGCATTAGAGGAGCCAAAAGCTTTAGTTCCCCTCTTCTGATGTTGTAATATGTTTCCCTCAGGCACATACGGAAACGGAATAAGTTGAGCAATCTTATCACCTGAGTTAATAGTAATAATTTTCTTCAATGTGTAAGCCATAATTTTAATTTCTCCCTCATAATCAGCATCTACAATTCCTGGCAGGATAGTTAATCCTTTCATAGAAACACTACTCCGGCCTAAAACAAGGCCAGCTGTCCCCGGAGGTAAAGGCCCAAAAACTCCTGTAGGTAAAGCTTGAGGCTCCATTCCAGGTGTTAATACATATCTGGAGGAGGCACTGAGGTCCAATCCTGCGCTATCAGGCGTGGCTCGGAACAGGGAGGAGATACCGGGCCGAGATTTTGCTTCATAAAACTCTTGGGTGTACTCTGAGGAGGACAAATAGGCAGGTTTCCTAGACTCTTGGGGACACTCTGTGGAGGGCAGATGGTCATTGCCCCTATTGTTTGGCGGGGCCGGGGAGGGCCCCGCAAGAAGTTTTCCGACAGAGGAGTTCCATCTGTATGGGTCTGAGATCCACGTTCCTTAGCCCAATGTTTTCCTCTCTGACATCGAGGACACAAACCAGGTGCCCTGGGTCCTGTAGGCGCCTCCACCCCTAGGCCAGCCTTGGCACCGGGGGGAGCCCTACAGTCTTTGGCAAAATGACCAGGTCTGCCACATTTAAAACATGGACCCCTTTTTCTAGTAGGTTGGACTATGCCGGCTTTTGTAAGTGCGGCAGCAATAGCAGCTCCTTGTACATAAGCAGGTCCAATATCTGAGCAAAGGCGAATATAATCCTCTAGGGTTCCTTTTTTTCCCCCAAGGTCTAATAGCTGCTTGGCAAGCACTATTAGCATTTTCGACAGCCAATTGTTTCACTATAATAGTTCCAGTAGGGCCATCCACTCTCAAGCGCCCCACTGCCTGAAGCAGCAGAGCCACAAAATCTGCATAAGGTTCATCGGGCCCCTGTCTAATCTTCGAAATATCTTCTGTTTTTTGAGTGGAAGGCAATTTTCTCCGGGCTTGTAGAGCTAAATGATTAATTTGAGGATAGGCCATTGCTGGATAAGTGAGCTGATCTTGCAAAGATATATATTGTCCTTCTCCTACCAACATGTCATGACCAATAGGAATATTGTGAGCAGCGTTCTCTTCAGCGTGCTCAGCAGCCCTCTCATAAAAGTCTGATTTCCACATGAGATAATCCCCCCCATTTAAGCAGGCTCGTGCAATAGATTTCCAATCCGAGGGAGGTAAAGCCTCCCCGGCTATAGTATCAATCAGAGCTGTTGTAAAAGGGGCTGTAGCCCCGTATTGGGCACATGCTGCCTTTAGGTCTTTCAAAACTTTAAAAGGGATAGCCTGATGTTCCCTAATACCCTGCTGAGGATTATTAGGATCCGGTCTTTCAATAACTGGGCAGCAAAACAAAGGATCTTCTCCTCTCTGCATTGCCCCTTGAACAGCCCTCTGCAGCGGGCTCAAAGGGACAGCATCATGTGACTTACTCACATTCAATTTTTTAAGAGACTTTTCCACCAGAGCTAATAAAACATCATCATTAGGATATTTATTCTTTTCATATCGTGCAGCTTCCTCAGCAAGATCAAAAGGCACATCCTCATCTGAAAATGGAGGGCTGATTGCAACCTCCGCAAGTGGCGGAGCAGAAGAAATAGGCTTAATGTGTTTCCCTTCATAAAGGGGTTCCAAGCATTCCTTGATCAAATTCCATATACTAAAAGTCATAATCGGAACTTGAGCTGGGCCATTGGCCTTATAATGATTGCAAAGATCTTCCCCTACTTTCTCCCATATAGCGGCATCTATAGAACCTCCCTCAGGAAACCAAGGAGAAACCTCATAGACATGCTGTAAGAACTCAGAGATCTGTGAGGTAGATACTTTTGTGCCCCGTGCCTTTAACATAGACAACAGCACTTGGGCGAACAACTCACGCTCCTTTAGAGCCTTTTTGTCCCATCTTATTTTACTTCTGACTCTATCTGCCTTATGCTTCCTGTTTCACTTATTATATTCGTGGCGGCCACTTACTCTTCTATATTCTGCATAAGGATCCGCTTACCTCTTTTTCTGTACTTCCTCAGCCGTCAGGTCCCTGTGCGGGCGCCACTTGCGATGGTCCAGCCACTGCAGAGGGTCTTCCAGGTCCCGACGGAGAGGGGCAAGGGACTGAATAGCACCGCGAGTATGGGATCAGAAGGACCAAGACAACTGATGGTTGCAAGGCACTTTATTTAGAATCTACTGAATCTTATATAGACAGAAGAGGAACCCATTATCCGACAATGAACCCATAAAATTGCTTATCGTCTCAGTTCAATCACCACCACGGATGTCAGCAAGTTTACAACGATCATTCCTGAACAATAACTTCCCTTAACCAGGCACGCACAGCCCCCAGCCATAAGGAACAACCAGGACCCTCAGTTGCCTGAGGTCTCCTGGCTTGAGATAGCTTCGCTAATCTCTTTTACATCCCTCAGGCCTGGAACAAAGAGTGCATTCCAAGTCAAGGGGGCAAAGCCCTTAAGTGACTTTGCTTTTTGTGAGAGACATACTGTCTCCACCAGGAGCTACCTCCAGCGAAGACTGCATGCCTCCCACACCCACTAACTCTAGGTGACCTTGAGTAAGTCACCACACCTCTTCTGCCCTCACCTATCAAAGGGGGTCAGACCATCCCTGATGCCCAAGAAGGGAGGCCTCAGACACAGAGCAATGAGATCCCATCTGAAAAGCACTCTGACTTCATGACAAAAAGAATTCACCAGGGGAGTCCAAGACAATTTTTTAATGAGAAAATTATCTAATGCATAGAAATTATAACAGTTAATACCTTTTTGCTTTATAATTCTTATCTTTTCATTTTTCTTAAATAAATACCCCCATGTGTGTGGGAAAATGCCCACTGATACATAGTTTCCACTAAAAGAGATAGGGCCCTAACTTAACATCACTGTCCATGGGCTGACACAGCTCAGCAAATGTCTCTTTCATCTTCCTAGGTGTACCATTTAGAAGTGAGGGCTCTGAAGACAGATAGGTCCAAACCCTATTTCTGCCACTTACAAACTGTGTGAGTTTGAATACTTTTACTTCACTTTACAGTCACTTAAATTGTCTCATCTGCAAAATGCAGTTCTACAATACAGTACTGACCATAGAAGAAAAAAGGTTAGAAGAAAAATCTTGCCTAGTGTTTTGGTTTTTACAAGGATGAATGGTCAGGAATCACATCATTTAAAAAATTCTACTATATAAGATATTGATGAAGAAAATTGAAGATAATACAAATAAATGGAAAGATATTCCATGTTCATGGACGGAAAGAAAATTGTTAAAATGTCCATACTACCCAAGGCAATCTACAGATTCAATGCAGTCCCTATCAAAATACTGTGGCATTTTTCACAGACCTAAAACAAATAATTTTAAAATTTGTATGGAAACACAAAAGACACTGAATAGCCAAAACAATCTTGAGAAAGAAGAATGGAGCTAGAGGAATCACACTTCCTGACTTCAGACTATACCACAAAGCTACAGTAAATGAAAACAGTATGGCACTGGCACAAATACAGACACAAAGATCAACGAAACAGAATAGAGAGCCCAGATATACACCCACTCACCTATGGTCAATAACCTATGACAAAGGAGGCAAGAATATACAATGGAGAAAAGACAGCCACATGAGACAGAAGAACAGGGATAACACCATGTGACGATGTAGGCAGAGGTTGGAGTTACACAGAACCAAGCTAAGAAATGCAAAAATTGCCAGCAATCCACCAGAAGCTACAAAGAAGTGCAAATAGATTCCCCAACTGGTTTCAGAGGAAGCACGGCCCTGGTAATACCTTGATTTCAGGCTTCTTGCCTCCAGAACTGTGAGACAATACATTTCTATTGTTTACGCCACTCAGCTTGTGGTACTTTGTCATGGCAGCCTTAGGAAACTATCGCAGTCCCTCCCATATAAAACACTGAGTATTACTGAAAAGAAAGAATTGTTCCCTTTGTGACCCACTGAGAGGAGACACAGATATTTAAAGCCAAGTTGCAGATAAAATTGACACCAAAGATAGACATTAAAGGATTCAAAATTATATACATACTACTATATATACAAATAGATAACCAATAAGGACCTACCGTGTAGCACAGGGAACTCTACTCATTACTCTGTAATGGCCTATATGGGAAAAGAATCTAAAAAAGAGTGGGTATATGTATAATTGATTCAGTTTGCCGTACACCAGAAACTAACAAACACAACACTGTAAATCAACTATACTCCAATAAAACTTTTTTTACAAAAGGATTCAAAATTGTAAGAACACCTTCTTGCAGGGACTTCCCTGGCAGTCCAGTGGTTAAGACTCCATGCTTCCACTGCAGGGGGCATGGGTTCAATCCTTGGTCAGGGAACTAAGATCCCGCATGCCACGTGACATGGCCAAAAGAAAAAGAAAAAGAAAAAAAAAAAAAAAAGACCACCTTCTTGCAAATTCACAGCAGTGCCTTTCAAACTTGGATGATACCACAACCAACAGGAGAAATTGTTCCAACATGTAGACTCCTCCGAATGCACCTCCCTCTTTTGGATTCAGCAGACCTAGAGTGAGCCCAGGAATCTGCTATTTTAACAAGTACCCTCTGATGATTTTGATGAGGTAGTTCATGGACCACTTGGAAAAATCCCGACTTAAACATGGTGATGTTTGATTAACATTAATTTAATGCCTACCATGCAGAGTTCTATGATATCCACAGTGTGTCTGTTAATGTAATTACTGGAAAGTGCACTGGTTCTTCAACCCACCTACAACCACAGATTGCTTTCCCACATGGGATCACACTTAAATCCACAATATTCCTGGGTGGTTGGGAGCATTGGGTACTGTTAGCCTGTTGTATAGATGAGGCATGGGAAAAGGTAGTGAGGTACCTGAAGCGTCCCAATGACGGGGCCCGATCTCTTCACTCTTGCTCCAGGAACCCGTCTAGCAGATTCAACATCACACTTGGTTCTTCTCTATCGGCTCTTGTTTCTGGGGCTCAGTGTCCACATCCTTCTCTGATGTTCCACTGCAGGGAAGAGTAAGGGGGAAAGACAGCACATGGAATAGAGAGGAAAGTGAAAGGAAGGGAAAGCACATGAAATACAGGGGGCAGGAGTGAGGATGAACTTGCCTGTCCCCGCTCAATTCACTGGAAGCTGTGCAGTGATGCTTTTCCTCTTCCCCAGCTCCATCACACAGCCCCCTCCACACACAGCAGTGACACTGAGGCTCTCACATCATGGACATGCGGGCTTATCCCTGCTGTGTTACATGTCTAAGTATTCTCTCTGGAGGTCATGCTATTATGGTAATGTCAGAGGCATCACACTAAACAGGATGAAGGAGGTAAAGTTGGAAAGGGAAGCTTAAATGTTTGAGGGACTACTAAATGCCACACAGTGTAGGTTGTTCTTTTCCACCTTTTTCTCTCTAAATCCTCAAGGTAACGCTCTGAAGTGGACATCATTACCTCCTTTTTACAGGTTGGGATACACTAGGCTCAGAGAGCCCAGTACATGCTAAAGAATTCTAGAGAGGCATTAAATGGACACAGAAGCCAACTTGACGGGTCTAACACTGGCCAGTTCTGGGACAATTTAGCATCGAAATACGTAATTATAAGGATAGATGGTAACTCTTTGAGGAAAATAGGAACCTGTGAGCCATACTCATAAAATAAATACATGAGTAAATAAATAAGTGATGGGGTGAAGAGAAACTCCACCGTACATTTGAATGTCTATTAATCTAGAAGGGATGACAGAATTATAAAAGCAACACTTAACAACTAACATAGTCATGATGGATTCAGGTAAGAATCAGGAATGTATTTTCAGTCTGTACCAAATCCTATAGCAGTCACTGAGTCACCATGGTAACCATGCTGACCAAGGAAAGCTGGGATAAAACAAACAGCAACCATCCTGATTTGTTTCCTAACATGTGCCCAGAACTGAGCAGGACTGACATAACACACAGTAATTAACCTCAAATATTCCTCACAGTAAATATTCCTCACAGCTTCACCAATATACACACACATACTCACAAACACACACACGCACATACATGTGTACCCACATTCATAATGCTCTCTCCCACTTTTTCTTACCACCCAACAACCCAAGAATTCATCGAGATGGATTTGCTTGAGGATAAAGAAGAAAACTCCACAATTCAATTCTAACCACACAGTAAAGTTGAAAGCTACTAAACTATTTCATTTTAGTGACTGATTTTCTGGAGATGACCTGTAGAATTTTCTCTCAGACATTTTCCTCCCTAGTTTAAATACATTGTCAGTAACATCCAACAGCTGATATGGAAATATAGGCATTAATATTGTGGTTGTCAATTTTACGTGTCTAATTGACCAGGGTCACAGTCTCCGGATTTTGATCACACATTATTCTGGATGTTTTTGTGAGAGTGTTTTGGGATGAGATGTTACTTGTTTTTTAATTGTATGGGGTTATTTTTTTGTTTTTTTTTTTTTCTGGCTGCGTGGCTTATGGGATCTTAATTCCCCAAACAGGGATTGAACCCGGGCCCCAGCAGTGAAAACACTGTGTCCTAACTACTGGACCGCCAGGGAATTTCCGAGATGTTACATTTAAATATGTAGACTTTGAGTAAATCAGTTAGACCTCCATAATGTGGGTGGGCCTCATCTAATGAGCTGAAGGCCTGAATAGACCAAAGGGCTGATCTCCCCTAAGCAAGAGGGAATTCTGCCAGGAGACTGCCTTTGGACTTCATCTATAAGATCGACTCTTTGTGGCTGATCAGCAGACTGCCTTCAGATTCCAACTGTATGTAAGTCTTTCCTGAGTCTCCAGCCTGTTGGCCTTCCTCATCAGATTTTTGACGTGTCGAGCCTCCATAGTCTCATGAGGCAATTCTATAAAATAAATATCTATATATAAACATCCTATTGGTTCTGTTTCTCTGGCGAACCTTGACTAATACAGGTGTTAAGCATCAAGTATCTTTTCTGTCCTACAGTAAGCCTGTGCTTTCAGCCAAAAAGATTCCCCAGCAACATCTGGCTACTGAAAGTTCAGTGAAAATATATGGCTACTGAAAGTTCAGTGAAAATATAACACCTGGAAATTGTATAAAAAATACAATGGAGAAAAGACAGTCTGTTCAATAAGTGGTGCTGGAAAAACTGGACAGCTACATGTAAAAGAATATTCGAACATTCTCTAACACCATATACAAAAATCAACTCAAAATGGATTAAAGGCCTAAATGTAAGACTGGATACTATAAAATTCCTAGAGGAAAACATAGGTAGAACACTCTTTGACATAAATCGCAGCAATAGGTTTTTGGATCTGTCTCTTAAAGCAATGGAAAGAAAAGCAAAAATAAACAAATGGAATCTAATAAACTTCAAAGCTTTTGCACAGCAAAGGAAACTACAAACAAGACAAAAAGAACCTATGGACTAGGAGAAAATATTTGCAAATGATGCGACCAACAAGGGATAATTTCCAAAATATACAAGCAGTTCATGCAGCTCAATATCAAAAAACCAAACAACCCAATCAAAAAATGGGCAGAAGATCTAAATAGACATTTCTCCAAAGAAGATATACAGATTGCCAACAAACACATGAAAGGATGCTCAACATCACTAATCATTAGAGAAATGCAAATCAAAACTACAATGAGGGGGCTTCCCTGGTGGCGCAGTGGTTGAGAATCTGCCTGCTAATGCAGGGGACACGGGTTCGAGCCCTGGTCTGGGAAGATCCCACATGTCGCAGAGCAGCTGGGCCCGTGAGCCACAATTACTGAGCCTGTGCGTCTGGAGCCTGTGCTCCGCAACAAGAGAGGCCGCGATAGTGAGAGGCCCACGCACCGCGATGAAGAGTGGCCCCCGCTTGCCACAACTAGAGAAAGCCCTCGCACAGAAACGAAGACCCAACACAGCCATAAATAAATAAATAATTTTTTAAAAAGTCCTCCCCTCTTTCACTAGTGTCTTAAAAAAAAAAAAAAAAAACTACAATGAGGTATCACCTCACACTGGTCAGAATGGCCATCATCAAAAAATCTACAAACAATAAATGCTGGAGAGGCTGTGGAGAAAAGGGAACCCTCTTGCACTGTGGGTGGGAATGTAAATTGATACAGCCACTATGGAGAACAGTAAGGAGGTTCCTTAAAAAACTAAAAATAGAAGTACCATACAACCCAGCAATCCCACTACTGGGCATGTACCCTGAGAAAACCATAATTCAAAAAGAGTCATGTACCACAATGTTCACTGCAGCTCTATTTACAATAGCCAGGACATGGAAACAACCTAGTATGCTTTTCAAAAAAAGAAATTGACAGGTTTATTCTAAATGTCATGTGGAAACGCAAAGGACCTAGACTACGAAAACAACTCTGAAAAGAAGAACAACATTGGAGGATAAGCACTATCTTATTTCAAGACTCATTTTATTTATTATTTATTTTTTGTGCAAGTACTTTTTGTTTAATTTTTATTTTATATTGGAGTATAGTTGATTTACGATGTTGTGTTAGTTTCAGGTGGATAGCAGAGTGATTCAGTTATACATATATATATATATATCCATTCTTTTTCAGATTCTCTTCCCATATAGGTTATTACAGAATATTGAGTAGAGTTCCCTGTGCTATACAGTAGATCCTTGTTGATTACCTATTTTATATATAGTAGTGTGTATGTTTTTTCTTCTTCATTATAACTTTATTTTTTAGTTAGTAGTGTGTATGTTAATCCCTAATTCCTAATTTACCAACACCCCCACCTTTCCCCTTTGGTAACTGTTTGTTTTTGAAGTCTGTGAGTAAAGAGTCATTTTAAATCTACAGTAATCAAGACTCAGTGTAGTATTGGGATGAAGGTAGAAATGTATATCACATGTATATCAAAGAGTCTAGAAATAGATCCACACATATATAGGCAACTTATTTTTGACAAATCTACAAAGGCAGTTCAGTGGAGAAATGATATCTTTTCAACAAGTGGTATTGGGACAAGTGGGTATCCATATGCACAAAAGTAAACTGTATCCATATAATGTACCAGATACAAAAGTCCACTCAAAATGAATCACAGACCTAAATATTAAACCTAGACTATGAAACTTCCAGAAGAAAACACAGGATAAAATTCTTGTGACTCTAGGTTAGGAGAAGATTTCTTAGTTATAACATCAAAAGCAAAATCAAAAACATAAATGAACAAATTGATACACCAGACTTCCTCAAAATTAAACACTTCTATTCTCCCAAAAACACAGTTGAGGGAATTAAAAGACAAGCCATTGACTGGGAGAAAATATTTGCAAATCAGCTATCTGATAAAGGATTTGTATCCAGAATTTAAAAGACTCACAAGGGTCAGTAAGATAAAACAGACATGGCAATAAATAAGTAGGCAAACAATTTGAACAGATCACCAAAGAAGATATACAAATGCCAAATAAGCACATGAAAAGTTGCTCAACGTCATTAACCATAAGGTAAATGTAATCCCACTACACCCCTCTGAGAAGGGCCAAAATTAAAAGGGCTGACCATTCCAAGTCTTGGCAAGGTTTTGGAGGGTGGAACGCTCATACACTGCTGGTGGCAGCGAAAAATGGTGAGAACACTTTGGAAAACAGTTTAGCAGTTTCATATATGTTAATCTTACAACTACCATGCAACCCAGCCATTGCAGTCCTAAGTATTCACCCAAGAGAAAGAAAGCGTATATCCAAGCAAAGGCTTAACACGTAAATATTCATAGCGGCTTTTTTTACATGAGCCTCAAATTGGAAACAAATATCCTTTACCAGGTGCATGGAGAAAACAAAGTGTGGTATATCCATTTGATAAAATAGTAGTCAACAATAAAACAGAAGGAACTAGTCATACATGCAACAAATGGGTAAATGTAGAAATGATTAGGTTGAAGAAAACAAGACAAAAGAGAATATAGTATGATTCTATGCACATAAAATTATAGGAAAGGAAAACTAATCTACAGTGACAGAAGATCACTGGTTGCCTGGGAAAGGGGTAGGGTGACATGGAGAAGGAGGCACAAGGGGGCATTACAGAGGGGCACAAAGGAGCTTTTTGTTCATTATCTTGACGGTATGTTCATTATCTTGATGGTAGTATTGGATTCACAGGTGCATACATGTATCAAAACTTATTAGAGTACACAGTTCAAGTATGCACTGTATTGTATGTTAACAAACCTCAAGAAAGAGTTTGAAATATATATATATATTCGTAATTCTTCAATGCAGTTAATCATTTGAAAGATTCCCAAGATTATGCCTTTGTAACACTGACAGATCCACATGGTCTTATCAAATTGGTCCATACTACATATACCCAAAATAGAAATAATCACTTGCAAAGAAATATATCCAAATATTTAGAGAAAGTTGATTTCTATTTCCATCTGAAGTACATGAATAAAAATATTATATCCTAGAGAAATCATCATAATGATGTTAAGAGTAAGTGGTTTTTTAAGGGAACATGGCTGAGTACCATTATTATAGGGTAAACTCTAGGGTAAAAAACATTTTTTTAAATATTCAGATATTTAAAATATTAAGATCTAGTAACTGACATTTTTACCTAACACTTGGAAACTTGGAAACTATCTCTTTAAAATTACCTTATATAATGGAAAAGAAAATGTGGTCACCAGGGAAGAACTACATTACAATGCCAGATTGCTAAAAGAATAACCAACTGCATATTTGCATCCTCATCTGAAAGATACACGGGAATCACTGATTATTATTTATACAGTGAGAACAAATTAGGTATATTTATTGCAAATGCATGTTAAAGCCCAGTTTCCTTCTCCAACTGGACTAGTCATTGCTTTTTGGCAAAAAAAGTCTTCTTTAAGATGGGCCTCAAGGGCTACTACAAAGCATGTAGCTGCTGATGGAATGACATTCCACCTGCTAAACCTCTTCTTCCATGATGAGATCAAAGTAGCTTGTCTACTTTTAGGTTAGTTTATGAACCTCAAGGAGCTATTCCACAACATGCTTTTGTTCAGATCAATGAACTCACTTGAGTCAGGTGTCATCTCCAGCTGAAGACGCAAAGTGTTGTGGTCTCCTGGAAGCTGCTGCCCTTGAACCTGGAGTAGAAGCTCCAGCAGCCATCAGGACACAGATCCTTAGAAGCTGCCTCCTTCAGACACCTGATATGAGCAAGGCCATTGGCATGAGGAGCTGCACAGGGAGAGACAGATCCAGCAATTACCATGCTTTACTGGTGTTAACTGTGGGCCCCGCACCATGCTAGGCAATGGGTTAGTGACAATGACACTGAAACAACTGGATAGTGCTGCGAACAAGGAAAAGGTACAATGAGCTTCCCACCAGGGCCTTTTTCTTCTCCTTTCCTCATATGTCCCCTAAGAACAAAGTGGGAAATGGAATAAGAAGTGGCCTGAATTCATACAAACATTCATGATCCCGGAATAACCACAGGGCCTTCGGCTTACTCATGTGTTATCACTGAATGTTCACAGTGACACTGTGGGGAAAGCGTTCTTATCCCCATTTTACAGAGGGGAAAGCTGAGGCTCAGAGAGAGTCGTTACCTGTCTCACCTCCCACGCCCCTGCCTTTAGAAGGAAAGTGGCTCGAGGACACCCCTGGAGCAGGACACCGCACCCACTGGGGCCGGGCAGGACCCCAATGGCTTTGCCTACGAGACAGCCCGGGCACCGAGCCCCCAAAGCGGGAAAGAAGTGACCTGGATGTGGATCCCTTTGTCTCCCCACACCGCAGGGTGGTCCAGCCCCCGTCGCGGGCACCCACTCTCCCAACTCAGTTCCAAACACCTAAAGGAGAAACCTGCTCTCCTTGCCAGGCCGCTTCTGTCTCCATTAAAAAGTCGTCAAGGTCGCCTTATTGACGTCACGTTTCTATAGTATAGTAACCGCCTGGCTCAGGCAGGTCCTCCACCACCTTAAATACCTCCCCACCCTCCTCCACCCCCTTGTCTTTAGCTTAAAGCAAAACACCGTAGCTCTTCAGGCTGCCACTTGGAAAACATACTAATTTGAAGCACTAGACTGGGACCCCGGCAACTGGCAAAAAAAATCTGTCCAGTTTCGTGGGACAAAACATGTGCTTGTCGTCAGGAATTGTGTTTGCTTTAAAGAGACAGTAGGGGTGTATTATCAGAACACAGAGACCCAGGGAAGTATGTAGGGTTCCTGCAGATGAGTCAGCCCTCCCTCTGAGGGTGAATGTGTACTATCACAGCCCATGCTAAGCAGTTAGCCATCTGTGGCAGAGAACTAAGAACTCTCTATAATCATGTAACCCAATGATCTTGATACATATGCAAAAATGTCATTTACAAATCTCAGAGTTATTCCAGGGAGGCAGGCCTAAAACATCATAGTCACTTAATAGGCAGAAACCTGGGTCAATTGAACGATACATTGTTTTTTCCTGGGGAATTCCTAGCCTCCATGCCCAATATTTTCTTCCACGTGGAGGGACAGCCACGGCCAAACCCATGTAACCTCTCTAGACACTCACTCCTCTATCTAGGGAATCACTTAGCTGATTAGTGAGGTTGGTTGAACAAACAGGTTGCACAGCCCAGGCCCTCTCCCTTCAAAGTTCTTGAACCAACCTGCCCTTATGGAGCACATGTTTACTCTGCCCTCAGGAGTGGGTCTACAAATAGATCCACAGCTCCTTTCCCTTTTCTGTGTCTCGCCGGGTCCCAAACTATTCCTATGGTCTTGCTCTAAAATGACTGAGTCTTTAAGGGGCCTTGAAAATACACCCCTTCTCCATATCTTGACTCTAAACCAACTAAGAAATATGAAAAATAAGGTGAAAATACATCAACGTTATTCCTTATAAAGGTGATACTGTAGAATGTGGCTCAGATTTCCACAAGGGTAGTGGTCTTCGTATTAACGAACCCCAGAACTGCACAGACGTATCCACCCAGCAGTGCTGCACTGGGACAGTCAGAAAGGACCAGGACTGCAATGCATATGTCTCTGAGGTCTGGTGAAGGCATCCTATGTGTACTCAAGAAGAGTGGCTTCCTTGCAAGGCTATCCCTGTAGCAGGAGAAAGTGTTTCAGGACACCTTCTTTGAGAAACCCTTCTTGAAATGAGTAAACAGCCCTTGTTCTGACAATGTACTCACCAAGGCACCTTCTGAGGATACGGCTTTCCATGTGCCTCAGGGAGCAGTTTGTAGCAATACCTCTCCATCCCTTCACAAGCATGACTGCAGTGGAGCCTCGTCTGTGGAAGGGAATTCAGGAATAAATTTCTAAAATTCCAAGAGTATGATGAAAATCGTACATCGTGAAAATGTATCTTGGGAATCCCAGAAGGAACTGAGGAAATTTCAAAATCTATACCCACATATAAACCCACACGGAGACTATAGCCAAAATTATCACGACGTCCTATCGAACCTTCAAAGAGCAGCAAGTCCCTATCTTATCCAAAGATTACAGACTATAGAAAAAGAGAGTTCACCAAAACTACATGGTTCAGATATCCATTTCTGTTTAACAAACACCACCAAAACAATAGCCATTTTTTAATTTCTCGGGATAATGTGGGTTGACTGGGTTCAGCTGGATAGTTTTCTGCTCCATGTGGTGTCTCACCTGGGGCTGCCATCAGCTGGAGGCTCCGTGAGGCTGGTACATCTGAGAGAGCTCACTCACAGGGATGAGCATGGGTTCTGGCTTCTGCTAGGGGCTCAGCTGCGGTTGTTGACTGGAGCACCTTGGTTCCCCTCCAGACCCCTCCATGTGTAGGGTTACCAGATTATATTTAAACCATTTACATTTGAATTTAAAATAAACAAAAAATCCTTTTTTGTGTAAATTTGTCACATGCAATATTACTTTGTTCATCTGAAATTCAAGTTCAGCTGGGCATCCAGTATGTTTCTTTGCTAAATCTGGCAACCCTAGGGGAGGAGCCTGTGAATTTATAACATCAAGGACAGACCTTCTGAGGTGACTCTTCCACTGGGACTGGTCTGGAAGAAAGAAGAGATCATATTTAGCAATAAAGACAAAAGCTGTTCATAACTGATGCTGGTGGAATGAAGGGGAAATGGACACTGCCACACACTACGGGTGCCAAATGGGCATATCTGTTTTTTAAGGCCCATGTTATCATGGCTGAATAACTTGAATGGCTTTTGATACAGAAGCCCTCTTTCCACCACCAAGGGAAATTCATATGAGGGTTTAGAAAAAGATCCCCAAGGTGATTCTGACCTGCAATCTGGTGAAGGGGCCCCAACTGAAGGGGCGGGTGAGGACCACATGAGCTCTCTGATTGACGGAGGAAAGGGCTACTATTTATGAAGCAGGTTGTTTAGAGGGGCCCAGATCTAGGTTCTTCATGTTAGTGACTGGATTTAATCTCACAACAGCCCCACTAGTGATGTATCACTATCCTCTCTTCATGGATGTGTGTGACTACAAAGCAAGTGCTCTTGAGCACAGAGACAAATGGCAAAGAGGTTGTTCCCCACGCCAACAGCCAGAGCCAGGGGTGGGACCTGGCAGCCTGGTCCCCTTTAGTTGCTGGTGGCAGATCTTTAGCAAAGGTATCAGGACATGTACTGCTGAGGTGGTTAATCTCTGTTCTCCCTGTGTTAACCCTCCCAGCAGCAGGAAGCCAAGCCTGGTGTTCCTTCCCCCTGCCGCATGGGAAGTTTGTGACCAGGCTGGAAGCAGAAGCTGTCCGAAGCCAGTGTTTCTTCTGTCCTTTGTGAAAACTTATGGAAATGATTAGGCTGCTTGTACCTGCTAGGGAGGAAAGGGCATCTGAGGACACAGAGAGGAAAGTGAAATTTCTCCCAGAGAGGGATGAGGGTGGCTCCATGGATGCTCTATCAAGGCTGGGCATCTAATCATGACAGATTTTCTAGTGTGGATCGAGGGATGTATGGAGCAGGAATGGGATTCCAGCTTTTGCCCTCATCACAATATACCATGCATTCTCAACAGATGACATCACCCCCAAGAGGTCAAAGATTGGTTCTTGAGGTTAGGGTTTTCATAGATATTACAGCGGTCTGTGAGCTTCCAAAGGACCACCGTACATAAACAGATAAACTACATCTGGAGTATCAACAATTTCACATTCCGCTGGGGAGTGGGGTTGGGGGTAATTAGGCAAAAAATGTCTGAAAGGGCTCCTGGAGGGTGATAATGAAAGAAGACTGACAAACGCTTCATATACACAGTGACCTCTTATGCAGATGTTGGTGTTGGTGATGATGATTGATGATGATGAGAATTAAGTATGGGGATTATGTGAATGACTGCTTTCTAAGATGGTGGGTAGAAAGGGATCAGTCCGAACAGACGTCTCCTCTGAGAAAGATGATATGGAGGGTAGGAAATGAATGTAAACAAATGGTACTCTAAATTGTATCTCCTTTACTCTTAACACTTACTCAGTTACCTATTTAATCCTATAATTTAAACATTTCTTTTAATTTATGTATTTATTTATTTATTTAATTTTTGGCTGTATTGGGTCTTCGTTGCTGCGCGTGGGCTTTCTCTAGTTGCAGAGAGTGGGGGCTACTCTTCGTTGTGGTGTGTAGGCTTCTCATTGCAGTGGCTTCTCTTATTGTGGAGCACTGGCTCTAAGCATGTGGGCTTCAGTAGTTGTGGCATGCAGGCTCAGTAGTTGTGGCTCATGGGCTCTAGAGTGCAGGCTCAGTAGTTGTGGCTCATGGGCTTAGCTGCTCCAAGGCATGTGGGATCTTCCTGGGCCAGGGCTCGAACCCATGTCCACTGCACTATCAGGCGGATTCCTAACCACTGCACCACCAGGGAAGTCCCTATTTAATCCTATAATTTAGATAAGGGTAAGAAGTCAGGAGAGGTGAAGTAAATCAGGGGAACTGCTATGGGTACCTGCTCAGTACGTGAGCTTGAAATTACTCTAAAGCTTTTCCCGTTGTATCCTGAAGCCAACAGGGCTCTAAATGCTCTAATTTCTCTGGACACTGGCATTCAATGTTGTCCAAGGTATTGCTTAATTTATTAATAATGACCTATATTACTTTTTTTTTTTTTACTGAAGTATAGTTGATTTCCAATGTTGTATTAATTTCTGGCGTACAGCAAAGTGATTCAGTTATAGATATATATACATATATTCTTTTTCATGTTCTTTTCCATTATAGTTTATTACAGGATATTGAATATAGTTCCCTGTGCTATACAGTAGGTTCTTGTTGTTTATTTTACATATGGTAGTGTGTATATGTTAATCCCAAACTCCTAATTTATCACTCCCTCCCCCGCTTCCCCTTTGGTTACCATAAGTTTGTTTTCTATATCTGTGAGTCTGTTTCTGTTTTGTAAATAAGTTCATTTGTATCATATTTCAGATTCCACATATAAGTGATATCATATGGCATTTGTCTTTCTCTTTCTGACTTCACGTAGTATGATAATCTCTAGGTCCATCCATGTTGCTGCAAATGGCATTATTTCATTCTTTTTTGTGGCTGAGTAGTATTCCATTGTATATACATACCACCTCTTCTTTATCCACTCATCTGTCGATGGACATTTAGATTGTTTCCATGTCTTGGCTATTGTAAAGAATGTTGTTATGAACAGTGGGGTGCATGTATCTTGAATTAGAGTTTTCTCTGGATATGTGCTCAGAGAGTGGGGTTGCTAGATCATATGGCAACTCTATTTTTAGTTTTTTAAGGAACCTCTGTACTGTTTTTCATAGTGGCTGTACCAATTTACATTTCCACCAATTTAGAATTCATGGAGATCTAGGGAGAAAGTGAATATGAAGATGCAGCTGAATGGGTTTCCAAAATCATGGTAAATAGTGGAAAATCACAGCAAAATATAACATTAACAGATGGAGTTTTCAATAAAGTAGCTATAGTAGGTATCTATGTAGATTTCAGTGTAGTTATAATACATAAGGCAAATGTAATGTAAAGGGGGGAGGGTAAGGGGATCCATTAAGGTGAGGTTTCTACATATCAACTGAAGTGGTAACATAATGATTCTGAGTATTGATTCTGAATAGACTGTGGAAAGTTAAGTAGGGAGTTTGTAATCCACAGAGCAACCACAAAAATATTATACAAAGAGATATATTCAAATTCAGAATAGAAAATTAAAATGAAATACTAAAAGGCATTCAGATAAGCCAAAGAAAGGGGAAACAGGGTAATGAAAAACAGAGAGGACAAAGAAAACATGCAAAATAAAGTGGTAGATCGAAATAGAAACATATCAATAATTAATTGTCAATGGTCTAAATACATAACTAAATGACTTAGATCGTCAGAATGGATTTATAAAACAACAAAAAACAAAAATGGCCCAACTCTATGTTGTCTACAAGAAACTCCCTTCAAATATAATGATATAGGTAGCTTAAGAGTAAAACAATGAATAAAAATACACCATGCAAACACTGATCAGAAGAAAGCAGGAGAATCTATCGATTCTTTACATTATCAGACAATGTCGACTTGAAAGCAAACACAGTTACCAGGGATAAATAGAGTCAGTCAATTCACCCGGAAGATACAACAATTTTAAATATGTATTATATCTAACAACGGAGTCTTAAAATACAAGAGGCAAAACTGACAGAACTGAAAGGGGAATAGACAAATCCACAATTATAATTTGGGTCTTCAATACTCCTCTCTCAGTAATAGAATTAGTAGACAAAAAATTAGCAAGGTTATAGATGAACTGAACACCACCATCAACCAACTAGATCTAACTGACACTTACAGAACAGTCCACCCAAAAACAGCAGAATACACACTCTTTTCAAATGCACATGGAACATTCAGCAAGATAGACTATATCCTGAGTCATAAAACAAACCTTAACAGCTTAAAAAAATTGAAACCAAACAGAATGTGTTATCTGACAATAATGGAATAAAATTCTAGAAATTAATAATAGAAAGATAACAGGAAAATCTCTGAGAACTTGGAAACTGAGCAACACATATCAAGTTAATTCATGGGTCAAAGAGGAAGTCTCAAGGGAAATCAAAAATACGTAGAACAGAAATCAACTATACTTCAATTAAAAATACATAGAACAGAATTAAAATGAAAATAAAAGTGAAAACCTACAGCTATCAAAATTTGGGAGTCAGAAAACAAATAGGTCGTTGTCAGGGTTGAGGTGGGGAGAATGGGTTGACTACAAAAAGGCACAGGAGAATTTTTTGGCATAATGGAACTCGTATATCCTGATTGTGGTGCGGTTATACAACTGTATACAAGTGTACATATACAAGTGTATGTACTTTTCAAGACATAGAACTGGACACTGAAAGGAGTGAATTTTATTTTCTCTAAATCATACCTTAATGAAAACAATTTAAAAAGCACACATCTTGTTAAATGAAGAACATAGGTAGCAGATCAGTGTTATTCTGTGATTCCAATTTCATATCTAACAAACAAATCAGTTAATGTGTAAACCATTGTATCTATTTACGTATGTGTATTTCAATATGCACAGAAAAATGCATGCCAAATACAAATCAAACAATAGCAGTGGTTACCTTTGGGGAGTGGGATGCAGGAATATTGATTAGAAAAGAGACTTTCACTTTGTCCGGCTGTGAGGCATTTTAAACCACACATAAATTATTTATATTTATAACCCATTATGAAACAATATATATGGGAGATATTCTGATAGACAGTGAGGGTACTGAGGAGAATAAAAATAATATTCATTATATACTTAAAACACATTTGTCTAACTCTCCCTTCCACTAAAATTAATTCAGGAACGATAATTAACTCCATATGGTTTATGATCTAAAAATGCAAAAAATAAAATCAAGTTCAGTGGATACAGCTAAACATTTAAATAAATGTGAACTATGTTCCTTCAGAATTATAGTTCATTAAGGGAAGATGTTATGCCCTTGGTGAATAATAATGGTATCTTTTTTTTTTTTAGATTCACCAGTTTGTTGTTGTTGTTTTTTTAAGTTATTTATTTATTTATTTATGGCTGTGTTGGGTCTTCGTTTCTTCTGTGCGAGGGCTTTCTCTAGTTGCGGCAAGTGGGGGCCACTCTTCATCGCGGTGCGCGGGCCTCTCACTATCGCGGCCTCTCTTGTTGCGGAGCACAGGCTCCAGACGCGCAGGCTCAGTAGTTGTGGCTCAGGGGCCTAGTCGCTCCGCGGCATGTGGGATCTTCCCGGACCAGGGCTCGAACCCGTGTCCCCTGCATTGGCAGGCAGATTCTCAACCACTGCGCCACCGGGGAAGCCCAATGGTATCTTTTAAGAACATCAAATGATCAGGAACTGTGACTGGGTATGATTATAATAGGGAAAATGTTATAGGGGAATATGGACCTCTTGTCATGAACAATTTCCAGGTAGGTTCTAACCGCTTTTTTTTGGTATCCTGTTCTTCCCAATGGCTGTCATTCTTTTAATGGTTGTGCCCTGCCTCCTTCCTTCCTGTCTCAGTTAGAACCTACTAGGCTAGGCCCTACTCCCTGATTTCAAAGCTTACTACAAAACTACAATAATCAAAACAGTGTGGGGAATTCCCTGGCAGTCCAGTGGTTAGGACTCCATGCTTCCACTGCCAAGGGCGTGGGTTCAATCTCTGGTCCGGGAACTAAGATCCTGTCTCAGTTAGAACCTACTAGGCTAGGCCCAAGATAGGCCCAGTTAGAACCTACTAGGCTAGGCCCAAGCCTCATTATATGCTCATTGTAATATATTAGCATACGCCAAATGACACAGCCACCTGCACCATGACAGTTCCCAGGCCATAAAAGGCCAAAAAGTGGGCAGTGGCCCAAGTCCTGGAATCCCCACCCCTTCTCCAAAATAGTTGGAATAATCCTCCTACTTATTAGCCTGTGAAATTACCCAGCCCATAAAAAACTAACCACTCCATATGTGGGGGCCCGTTCTCACCATCTGAGATGGCCCACACTCTGTCTGTGGAGTGTGTGTCTCTCTCAATAAATCTACTTCTTACCTATCACTTTTCCTCTCACTGAATTCCTTCTGCAGTGAGACATAAAGAACCTGAACTTCATTAAGTCCTGAGACCAGGTGTGCAGTTTTACCTGGGAGACTGTGGAATTGAGTACCTTCCTAAGCCAGAGATTGTGGGTTCAAGTCCCATCTGAGGTGCAAGTCAGGTGGGTTCGAGTCTCATCTGAGGTGAGATTAGGTTCAAGTCCCAATCTGAGGTGCACGGTTTCAAAAACTACAATGAGGTATCACCTCACACTAGTCAGAATGGCTATTATCAAAAAGTCTACAAATCATAAATGCTGGAAAGGGTGTGGAGAAAAGGGAACCCTCCTACACTGTTGGTGGGAATGTAAATTGGTGCACTATGGAAAACAGTATGGAAGTTCCTTAAAAAAATAAAAATAAAGTTACCATGTGATCCAGCAATCCCACTCCTTGGCATATAACTGGAGAAAACTCTAATGTGAAAAGATACATGCACCCCAATGTTCATAGCAGCACTATTTACAATAGCCAAGACATGGAAGCAACCTAAATGTCCATTGACACGAATGGATAAAGATGTGGAATATATACAGTGGAATACTACTCAGCCATGAAAAAGAATAAAATAATGCCATTTACAGCAACATGGATGGACCTAGAGATCATCATACTAAGTGAAGTAAGTCAAAGAAAGACAAATACCATATGATATCACTTACATGTGGTATCTAAAATATGATACAAATGAACTTATTTACAAAACAAACAGACTCACAAACATAGAAAACACACTTATGGTTACCAAAGGGGAAAGGAGGGGGGAGGAGTAAACTAAGAGTTTGGGATTAGCAGACACAAACTACTATATATAGAACAGCTAAACAACAAGGTCCTACCATATAGCACAGGGAACTATATTCAATATCTTGTAATAACCTGTAATGAAAAAGAATATGAAAAAGATTATATATATATATATATATGTATAACTGAATCACTTTGCTGTACACCAGAAACGAATACAACGTTGTAAATCAACTATACTTCAATTAAAAAAAAGAAAAAGAAAACCTCCTTAATATCTCTTCTAATATGTCTGTTGAATTCTTATACATGTTCCTGCACTTAATTTGTTGTCATTACGGTACATAATGAATCTCTGGAAAATTTTGCCATACATTCATGAGAAAATGAGAGTGAAAAAGGTAAATAACTTTATCTTACAGACCCTGTGAAAGGTTGACCTAGAAAAATAAAAGAACTCACTCTTTAGTAAAGTGGTGTAATGCAACATTATTGAACAAAACTCACTATTTCATTTTGAGCAAATTAGACCATAGATATATTAAAATGTAGTTGATAATATTTAGTTCTTTTCAAAAAAGATGTTTAAAAATTAGCAGGATGACACACTTTAAAAAATAAAGTCGATCAAAGTTTGTTAGAATACAGTTCTTATTAAGAAAACTGAGGTGGCTCTGAAAAGATCCTTTGGTTTGCGATGCTCAGGTGGTCCGGAGGCAGCTCATTTGCCAGTGATGTATCGAATTACTGCCTTGGTGGCGCTGGATATGGCGTGCTTGCCCCTCTTCCCAGGCAGCAGCAGGCGCACGGAGGTCTGCATGTCTCTGGAGGTGAGGGTGGAGCGCTTGCTGGAGCGGACCAGGCGCGCCGCCTCGCCGGCGATTCGCTCAAAGATGTCCTTCACGAACGAATCCATGACGTTCACGGCCTCCTGCGAGAGGCTCAGGCCCTCCTGGACCCGCTGCAGCACCCTTCCGAAATAGGTGGCAAAGCTGTCGAAGCCGTCAGAGAGGCGGCGGCGGCTGCAGCGGCGGCGGCGGCTGCAGCGGCGAAGGCGGCTGCAGCGGCGAAGGCGGCTGCAGCGGCGGCGGCGAAGGCGGCTGCAGCGGCGACGGCGGCTGCAGCGGCGCTTCGGCTTCTTCGGCTCGGCTTCCTTGGTGCCCGGGCTTTCTTCAGACGTCTCCTTGGTGCCCGGGCTTTCTTCAGACGCCTCAGACGAAGGCTCAAGCATGTCGGAATCGTCTTCCCCGCAGCTCAGAGGGAAGGACAGTGCGGCCGTCGAGGTCCCTTCGACCGGTTTCTACTCCCTGCCTTCTATGACGTCACGGGCAATGCTCCCATCTGATTGGATAAAATGCAAAGCAGGGCGGTCTGTCACTAAGGAACCCCATGTCACCTGTGATTGGATGGCCCCCTGCTTGGCCTCCAGTCAGCGAATCACAGTGGAAATCTGCTGACTTTAAACTTTCCGTGACCTCTACCAGAAAATCTTTGAACTATGCCCCATGTAGGCAAAGTTCACCTCAGCTGATTTATGCCTACTATTTATGCATGAGAACTCTGAAAAGATGTCACCCAAGTCACCTACACTGAAGAAAAATCAGTTTGAGCTTCCTGAGCGAGTCTGACCTCCCTAACTCAAGTCGTCGCCGCCATCAGAATGACTTTAGCCACTTGGCGGGCCATTTTACTGCCACATAGTATCTTGTCTTTCCATGGCTGAGCCTCCGTGGCTTGAGCCGGAAGTCTCTGACATGGTCGGCAGAGTGCTCCCCGAAATCATGGGACATAATTGACCATCTACTGCCTCCAATTATGATCAAAACCCCCAGTGAATTAGAAAAAGTTGAAATCTCAAAGCCACATTGTCCAAAGTTGGAACACAAACAGAAATGGGAATACTTTTAAAATTAGTAAAAATACTTAAACATTTCTCAAATATAAAATTTTCTTAACATTCCTTAGGTCCTCAAAATACCCCACATGCTTGAATTTGTGAACAAACGTAAGAGTTGTTGATTGAAAACAATGATTAATTCTCTAAGAAAACACCATAGGAGGAATGGAAGGAATAAATGGGAAGTTCTTTAAAATAAAAGCGTATTTCTTGCAAGAATACATGACAATACAGAGAAAGGCATTTCTTTAATGTGTTTCCTTACCAATAAATTGCAGAATTGGAATCAAAAAAGGACTTAAGAAGAATTGAAAAAAAGGGGGGGGGGGTTCATCAATGTGGTTTCATCTGAAATGGTCAAGATTCCAAAGCTGTGTCCATTTGCACTTTTAAAGAACTGCTATTTCTACTGCTCATGAAATGTTTCCAATTATGAAAGCGGAAGGCTCATCTTTATTACCAGAAAACGTAATATGGTGATAAAACCAGTGAAGGAAGCTTGCCGTTCCTTATTTCTAAAGAATCCCATTTACCAATGAAAATACAAAAATCCCACTTGATGTGTTAGTAGTCAAATCCTTCCCTTACTTGTATACAAGGGACAAGAGACACATACAGTACAATCTCTGAATTCAAATCATTAACTTACAGTGATTAAAAACAAGCTAGCAAGCAAACAACAGGGAAGGAACCCCTCCAGTTTCCTCCACAATCTCCAAGTCTGAACCTCCCAAGAATGCTTTTATTTGTTTTTCCCTGGCCACTTTCCCACACTGGGCCAAAGGCTGTGGCTCACAAGCTTCCAGTCCATCACTGGCCGAACCAGTGAACAGGACGTGAGCTGCTCTCATTGGACACTCTTATCATCCAAGTGTTGCATAACTGCGGTATTTAGCTATGTCTTGTTTACTTGATTCTTCAAAGGAACTGTAATCATTATTGCAACTTTTGTGTACAGTCATTGTTTTACATTTACCTCTACTTGCTAATTTATTCTATTAACATTCCTACCTGCATCTCAGATCATCTGCTGTGATCTTTTTCCATCTTCCTAAATTACATTCTTTAGAAGTTCCTTTAACATGGTGTCAGTTGATGTAAACACGATAAGATTTCATTTTTCTCAAAAGTCTTTATTTCTCAGTTAAGCTCTAGAAGGAAGCCAGCACTGAGATGGGGTTAATTACGTGGGAATGTTAATCAGGATTACCATCTGAGGATGGGATGAGACATATATTCATACCCTCCCCTTGTTCAGACATTGGATGTGACCGTCTCAGGAAGTCCCTAACTTTGGGCAAATTAGCTCTCTGAAGCTGAGGAAATACCTGAAAGGGTCAATGGCTGAGGATTAGCACCTGACTGTACTCTCAGCAGCCGGTGGAGCAAGTCTACATTTGAGTGTGGTTTGGGGAGGCCCATCTTCATGTGTAGCATAGCTTCACTATTAAATGATACCTTGGCTAGATATGCAACTCTAGGGTGACAGTTACTTTCTCTCAGCACTTGCTTTTGGCTTCAATTTATTAAGACAAAGAGGTCTGCAGTCACACTATTTGGTATTCCTTTTTTAGGCACTGCGTCTTTTTGTCTGCTATTTTGATCTCTAGGGTTACCTTGAAGGTTTACTATGATTTGTCAGGTCTGCTTCCTGCATGGAGGAACTTATGGCTTCCCCTAACTCTGGGAATTACCAGCCATTTCCCTTTGAATAGTATTTTTCCAATATTCACCCAGTTTTACGCTTCTGGAATGCCTATGTGATACTTATCACCTACTTACTCCATTCCTTGAGTCTCTTTGCCTCACCTTTATCCTTTTTTTTTTCTTTTACTTTCTGTGAAGTATTCTATATTATTTCTATCATTTTATCTGTCTTCTAGTTCACCAATCCTCTGTCCAGCTATATCTCATTGGTTATGTAAAATTTCTTTAATCTTTTGTTCATACAATGAATGTTTGCATTTTCACAAAGAATACATTACAAACTTGGAAGGAATAGAATCAGATTCATCTGAATGACTTAGAGTAGCATCTCCAGATATTAGGGAACGGGGAATAGGTTTTTTTCTTGAACTTTTTGATTTTGATATTTCTGTACCATTTTTGGCTTTTCTCTTATGTTTTCAATGAATTCTGTAACACAGATAATGTTGAATAAGTTTGATTGGGATATGTTTGCTATATTAATACTATTTTCCAGGGTTGCTTATAATTTCTTATTGAAGTAGTAAACCTGTTTCCCTCAATTAGTCTTTTTTATTGAGATATAATGGACATAAAACATTAGTTTCATAATGATTCGATATATGTATATATTAGGAAATGATCACCCCAATAATTCTAGTTAACAGCCACCACCACACACAGTTACACGTTTTTTTTCTTGTGATAAGAACTTTTAAGGTCTACTTTCTTAGCAACATTCAAATATACAATACAGTATTTAACTATAGCCACCATGCTGTATATTACATGTCTGCGAATTATTTAATTAAAATTGGAAGTTTGGACCTTACTTCAATCTTTACTGTTAACCATACCATTAGATCATAATTGCCCCTTTTCTTCAATCACCTTCTGAAGTGAATGATCAGATGTACTCATTTTATCTTCCAGTCTTCAACATCAAAACCCATTTTTCCTCTCTCTATCCTAGATTTCATATCTGTCATTCACCTTTGCACTCCCAGTCTTCACTGTCTATATGGTATATTTTAAATGGCATTTCACTAATCCTTCTATTCTATTTCTGAAATTTTAGGTGCAAAACACCCAAAGAGCTATAAAAATGTCCCAACAGATTCATTTTCTTAAAATAACTTCTCACATAATACAATATGTATGAGACTAGTATGCAAGATCAAGATTGGCAAAACATTTGTATGTCATACGGACAAACACTAGGATTTTGAAGCAGCGGTAGTGAGCATGATGGAAATAAAATGACTTACGCTGTGCATTCCAACTGGTTTACAGTTCTATCTTTGAAATGAGCATGGTTTCAAAAGAGGCTTTGGCTCCCAAAGTTTTGTCCCCTATGTGTATGACGATCTCAAGGCACTATTCAGAGGGATTTACTTGTAGTTGATCTCCTGACAATTTTCCTGATCACCTTGGAAAGAAAATTCTTTTTTTTTTTCAAGTTCTTTAATGAGATTTTTCTAATATTCCCGAATAATTTTAACTAATGACCCTCATGAAGGGGGTCCAAATATCCTAAATCCTTACTCTAATTTCCCAAGGACAACTCTGGAAGTATAATGGCTCATCAAAGATCTTCCACAGTGGGCTGAAAAACAAACAAAGAAATTTGTACCCAGTCCTGGATCAGGCGTTTCCTCCCTTCGTGCTGCACTACTTAGGAAAACAATTTCTAGTTTCTTGCCCTGCCCACAACCTTTCTCTTGAGTTCATACAGTTCTGCTAAAGCTACATAGATTTGTCTCTCCTGGAGGTTCCTGTCCCTCTTCTGATGGGTTCAAGGAAAGTTTTTTTTTTTTTTTCACACACACACACTGTATTTTATTTTTACAAGAGATAAATAGACTGACACCAAGCATTGTACATGGCTGACCACAACAAAAGCAACAATGATTGCAATTACCAAACATGAAACACACTCATACTATGTCATAATATTGACATTCAGTCCAGTAATCCTCCACTGTAACAGCTGCTTTACTTTGCAGTGAAAACTGATTTGTATATTCTTTGCCTCTGAGTCCTTATGGGATTTTTTTTTTTTAATTCAAACAGAAAGTCACAAAAATTATACTCATCCTCATCAGTTCACTCAGTCCCATGTAATTAATTTTTTTTCATCTTGATCTTTTGTTAGCACTTTTATGAGTTCATCAGTTATTCATTAGAGTTCTGAAAATGCTTATTCATTCAGTTCAGCAGTAAAGTCAGTTACCAGAAACCTGTACTTGTCAGAGTCTTTTCCATGAATTTCTTGAAGATGAAACCCTTTTATAGGAACATATTTGCAAAAGCATCAGAGTACACCCAGAACTGTCTGTAAATGACAAAAGACTTAAGAATGACCACGGTTAAAGATTTGATGAAAGTTCATAATAACGCAGTTGACAAGAAAATTAGTTATTTCTGAGATATACATTTTAAAGTAATAACTAGGATTATGACCTATAACATTATACCAGAACATATAAGGTTTTTAGAAATTTCATGTAATGTCTGAAACATTTATATTAACATATTTCCATACAAGTAACCCAATGAAAGTTTAGTATTCGTTGTTTTGTTTGTTTGTTTGTTTATACTGCAGGTTCTTATTAGTCATCAAGGAAAGTTTTGATTTTTGCAGATTATCCAGCTTTTGCCTCTTTGTTTGGCTCAAAGTGATATTCTTCACAGAAGAAATGACAAATTATTTTAAAAGTACAAATACAGTCCTTTAAAATATTGAACTAATAATGGAGTTTAAAGAAAGTCATAAACAAGTCCTAAGGGTTGAAATCACTGAGTATCTTCTCCCTTCACAGAAGTAAGAAGCTAAAAATAAAAAAATTAAACTAAGCAATGAATAGTCGGAGTGAAAAGAGGATGAATGAAGTCACCTTTTTTCTCTTAATGGGAAACTAAATAATCAATATGATGGAAGAGTCAGCACACGTGGCAATCTACAGCTCAGGTTTCACATCACATATACTTTGAATTGCGTCCCCTGAAATTCTTATATTGAAGTCCTAAACCCCAGTACCTCAAATGTAATCTTACTTGGAGTTAGGGTCATGAATGAGGCAATCAAATTAAAATCTGATATCCAGACCAGGTTCTGGTAGAGTTCTTTGAAGCATGTACTCACTCGAAACATTCTCCTTTCTGTCAATCTGTGTGTCTGTATTTCTATGTCCAGGGGCCCAGGAGTAGGGGGATGGTATGTCTACAATGGTCAGAAACTTCATGCCACCAGAGGGAAAGGTTTGCCCTGGATTATAGGGATTCACTGCATGCAGGAGTTCACCCAGATAAGAGTGAGCCAAGTGGGAAAGTATTCCATAGTTTAACAACACTGTGGCCCAAGGAACCCAGGACCTTGTGCTACGGACATATCATGTGTGTGGCACCCAGCAGCATCTCAAAAAGCATGTGTGGTGTGGCACTATTTGTTAGATTTGTGAAAGCTGCTCATTCCCAGACACTTCTCGGATGGATTAAGCATGTCTGTTCCCCTTCCTCTTGACTCTGGCAGGCCTATAATTGCTTTGACCAATGGAGTATGAAAGAAGTGATGTTATGCCCATTACAGAGCTAATCTTTAAGAGGACACATAGCTTCTGCTTTGCTGTTTGAGAGTTCTGAGCCGACAAGTAAAAATCTGCCTATCCTGCTGGACAACCCCTTGGAGAGGTACCTCCATGGCACCAGTATGAGTGTTAGTTGTCTTTTACGTTGCAGAGTAGTTTAAAGGGTCAGTTACACTTCTGTTTTGGTCAATAAATGGAATAGAAAATGGGGGAAATTTCCATTCAAGACATGAAAAATAACTTGACAAAATTATTTATATACATTATTGAAAATGCTCACCTCTGTGTGAAAAGTGACAGAAATTAATACTTCATTGAGATCTTTAATAATTGTGGTTGCTTGAATGGCTGCACCCTTAATGAAAAACTGGACTTTTTCTAATGGAAAGGGAAGATGCCAGAAAAGAAGAATTCTACACCATGCCCTAGATTTGGGGTCAGGAAAAGTCTCCTTGAGAATTTGTAATCACAAAGGTGTCCTCCTGTAGCTTTGGGGTTCATGTTAACACTATCATTATGGTCCAAAGAATTCCCTGTTGTAAACTTTCTTCCATGGTTTGATCATCGTATTGTATTTACCAGTAATAAAAAATAGCATTTATCCTTTCATGATTGGAACTATTTTGTTAGCAGTAGAATTAGCCGCTCCTTGAAGCCCTCACAGGAAACACACTTGGAAACCTGACCATTAGGATCTTAGCTCATTGAAGACCTCCATTTCTTCAAGTCTTCCTAAGTCCTTCTTGGTTCAATGTCTGTAATTTATTTTTACATAAATACATTAAAGATATACTTTGCTTGAGTTACGTAGGTTTTTGAAAGGAATGTGTTTCTAATTTTTAAATATTTCCCTTTTACTGATTAGTTTCTTCTCACTCGGAAGGTTTCTAGGGAATTAGAAAAATAATTTCTTTCAACTAACACATATTTTTTCATCAGTTCCAGGATGTGTGGTATTTGGGGTACCTAAGTAATGTTAAAAAAAATTAAAATTTGCTAAATGTTAAATATTTTTAGTATTTAGGTACAAGTATCCGATTTCTGTTTGTGGCCTGTCTTTGGAGAATGTGGTTTTACTGTTCTTTCTGATTCCCTGTAAGTTTGATAAGAATTGGAGGTAAGGGCTGGTCAGTTATGTCCTATGACTGATTTTGAGGAGCACTCTGCTGACCAAGTCAGAGAGTTCCTGCTCAAGCCACGGTGGCTCAGCCATGGAAAGAGAAAATTCTGTGTTGAGAAAAATGGCCCCCAAGTGGCCAGAGTCATTTTGATGGTGGCAAAGGTTTGAGTTATAGAGACTCTCTCAGGGAACTCAAACTGATTTTTCTTCAATGTAGGTGACTTGGGTGACATCTTTTCAAAGTTCTCATGCATAAATAGTAGGCATAAATCAGCTGAAGTGAACGGATGACCTTTTCCTCCATGGGGCATAGTTCAAAGATTTTTCTAGTGGAGGTCACGGAAAGTTTAAAGGTCACCAGATTTCCACTGGGATTGGTTGACGGGAGGCCAAGCAGGGTGGCATCCAATGACACGTGACATGGGGTGCCTTAGTGACAGGCCTCCTTGCCTTGCATTTTGTCCAGTCAGATATGGACGTTGCCTGTGACATCAGAGAACGCAGGGATTATAAACCCGGCCACCGGCCCTCAGCAGCCTCATTGTCCTTCCCTCTGAGCTGTGGGGAAGGTGGCTCCGACATGGCCGAGCCTTGCCGTGAGACTTCTTCTGAGGAAAGCCTGGGCACCAAAGAGCCCACAGAGGCCGAACCAAAGAGCCCAAAGCAGAAGATGCCAAGGCGTTGTCACCGCTGCTGCCCAGACAGTTTCATCACCTGTTTCCCCAGGGTGCTGAAGCAGGTTTTCACGACGGCCTGGACATCTTCGAGCCCGTCGCCGAGGAGGCTGCACCCCTGGCCAGCTCCACCAAGCGCTCCACCATCACCTTCAGAGAGATCCAGACCTCCGTGCCCCTGCTGCTGCCCAGGGAGACTGGCAAGCACGCCATGTCCTAGGCCACCAAGGCAGTCATTAGGTACACCATCCTCAAATGAGCTGCTTCAGAACCACCTGAGCCTCGCAAACCAAAGGGTCTTTTCAGAGCCACTCACTTGTCAGGAAAAGACCTGTAGCACTGAAGAGTCAGGTTGACTCTATAGTTTTTCGACCTGTGCCATACTACTGCCCATCACTAAAACATTTTGAAGTTGAAGTAAACATCAAACATTATCAGTCCTACTTGAATATATGTCTGTAGTGCAGTTTGTTCCAACAAAAATTGTGACTATTCCTTAACCATACTGCATTTCATAACTTACCTGAACAGTCATTTTAGTTCTAGGTCAGCCTTTATAGAGTTCCTTAAGGTCTAAATTATTTTTGTATTAATTTTATTTTGCATTTTAATTCTCATTCCCTGGGAGGATGTTGTGGAATTTACTAGAGATACTTTATGTGTGATATAGCCAGAGATAAAGTGAGGAAGCAAATAAGCCCACCAATACATCCCTCTTCAACCTTTTTCGACATGTCCCATAATATTAAGTCATTTAAATGCACACATGAGTACTCAAACATATTACAAAATAGCTACCTGAAACTTCCAAGAAACAATTCACTTTTTTAAGTCACTGGTTTCTGAAATTACTACTGGAATTCATTCAGATTCATACAATTTATTGTTTCCCAATCGAGAATTTTTTGATTTTTAGAACCTTCAGGACCTTGCAGGAACCTTCAGACCTTCAGGACCTGCAATTTTGCATCACTGGATGATGAGAGTATCCAGTGAGAGGAGCTCAGGCCCCACCCTCCACTGATGCAGCCAAGGAGGGACTGGCAGCCCGTGAGCCACAGCTATTGGTCCAAAGAGTGGTGGAGTGACCAGGCCTGAACCAATAACAGCCTTCCTGTGATACTCAACCCCGAGATAGGGTAGGAAGGAGGTGTGATAGCTTCCCTGTTGTTTCTCTGTTCAAGTACTTGCTTTGCACCATGGTGATTTAAGTACAGGCATCCAGATTTGGTAGTGGGACATGTCTCCATCTCCTTGCATCAAAATAAGAGGAGGATGTTCAGCAGTTAAAGAGAAGTAAGATGACTCCTTCTCCTACCTCAAGTCATTTGAGTGTTAATGCTTATGATAATATTTATTTAATTTAACATCTGTTGTGTTCTCTTCTTGGTGCATTGACTTTTTTAGATGTGGTTTTTCTATAGGTATATTGCTGAATTTCAAGATAGTTAATAATGTTCCAATTCTTTTTCTTTGAATTGACCTCCAGTTTCCTCCATCATTCAAGAGAGAACACACAGCCAGTCATGATGACCACCTACAGAGATGGGAAAGAACGCCATGCTTTTAAGAAGTTACATTGCTAGTGTCAGAAGAAAGGTAACAAAACAATTTTTATGGTTGAGCAGACATTCCCATCTTTAAGGAGATCTAGTAAATGTGAAATGCATATGTACACTACACATTAGGGAGGGAAGGTGGCGGCCCAGATGGACACAGTGAGAGAATTTTATCTTGAAATTTTCTTGTCCTGCTTTAAAATATAAATTTGGTTTCATCATATGATAACTTTCCTAGATTTACTGCGCAGCTAACTCAGTTTTCCTAAATGCTGTATAAGCTTTTAAAAATATTCCATAATAATAATAAGCTAAAATCTTGATAAGGAGGATTATTTGTCCTAATTCCTGATCTATTGCTATCAAAGAGAGCTCTGGAAGTAAAACTGACCCTGGCATGCATGCAATTCTCAATGAAGCTCTTTCCAGTTTCCTGACCTGCCCTCATCTTTCTCTACAGCAAGTGGTTCTCTGTCAGATGCAGAATTCTACATGTGGGGTCTCTTCTGTGAGAGTCTTATCTCTCTTTTGATGAGTCCATGAAATTTTTGTAGTTTATTCAGCTTTAGTCTCATTGTTTGGCTAAGGGTGATATCCTTCCAAGGTTTTTACATCCAAATCAATTGTTATTTTAACCTATCATATATCTTCAAATAAAACTCTTAACACTGGTGATAAAATACTGAACTTTAAAGCAAATTATAGAACATTTCAAAGGACTGAATCCCACAATATGTTCCTGCTTCACAAAGTATGAAGCTAGAAATCAATGTTTTTAAAAGAAACAATTAGAAAATCATCAACTTTGTCAAAAATCAGCAATATATTTTTAGAAAAATTATACAAGTAAAGAGGCACTGTGCCAAGAAAAACACAATGATAATATTAATATATTAACATTCACTTGAATATTCCCATTCAAATTCTAGAAGAAAAAGAAAAATCTTTATTTGCTGACCATCATCTTCTTCTTCGATGCAATTGTCCAGAGACACGGGGCACTATGTGCTCTGGATTTATATCCTTAAATCACCAAGATGAAAAACAAGTAAAGTAACAAGACCAGCTGACAGAGAATGCTACACTTTCAGCCTCAATTTTCTGGCTGAATATCACAGGACGGCTGTGATTGGTTCAGGCCTGGTCACTCCACCACTCTTTGGACCAATAGCTGTGGCTCACCGGCTGCCAGTACCTCAGTGGCTGCATAAGGGTGGGGCCTGAGCTGCTCTCACTGGATACTCTCATCATCCAGTGATGCAAAATTGCAGGTCCTGAAGGTCTGTGTTGTAAAAATCAAAAAAATTCTGGATTGGGAAAGAATAAATTGTATGAATTAAGAAATAAGGAAACAATCCCATTTACGATTGCAGCAAAAAACACTGAAATACCCAGGAATAAACCTATCTAAGGAGGTAAAAGACATATACTCGGAAAAGTATAAGACACTGATGAAAGAAAGTGAAGACAGGAGAGAGTGATCAAGATGGTGGAGTAGTAGGATGTGAAAGTCACTCCTCCCACAAGTACACCAAAAATACATCTACTTGTGGAATGACTCTCACAGAATATCTACTGAACACTGGCAGAAGACCTCAAGCTTCTGAAAGTTCAAGAAAATCTCCACATAAATGGGTAGGACAAAAGAAGAAAAGAAAGGAATCAGGACGGGACCTGTGCCCCGGGAGGGACCTGTGAAAGAGGAAAGGTTCCTATACCATGGGAAGTGCCCTCACCAGCGGGGAGATCGGCTGGGACTAATGGGAAGCTTGGAGGTTCGGAGCAGAGCACAGCAACTGGTTTGTGGCAGCCAGAACAGAGAGAGAACTGCCCAGATGGTCAATGCCACAACCCTGCACTTGCCTGCCTGAGATGTGCATCCACCAGTGTGGGCAGGAGCTGGGTGCAGAAACTTGGGCTTTGGAGATCAGACCCGGGGAGACGACTGGGGTTGGCTGTGCAGAAACAGTCTGAAGGGGCTGGAGTCTGCTGCAACCGCTGCTGAGCGTGTACCTGGAGGAAACCTGGGCTCACCTTAGAGGCCAGGCACCATTGTCTGGGGGGTGTGCGAGGAGAGGGAAAGGACCCACCTTTGCAGCCTTTTCCCCTGCGTGTGCTCTCAGGTGACAGAACACCACCTACAGAAGCTCCAGGAGCAGTTGTGAGCCACCTCCTCTACCATTGCAGGCTCCGGGGGCACACACGAGCAGCCACCACTGCCAAGAGCCCCAGGATCTGGCACCAGCTGCCGTATCTGCCCACCCCGTATCAAGGGGATAACGGCCAGCACATGCTGAGGAAAGAGGCAGCAGGCATCCATGCTAAAACCAGCCCTCGCAACAAAAATATCAAACCCACACCAGCTACACAGGGATGCTCCCACATATAAATAGCCCTCCAAGAACACAGAAGAAAACTGTTTCCCCTAAACTCATAGGGTAAGAGAAATATAAGTAAAATGAAGAAGCAGAACCACTCCCAGTTAAAAGACCAAGAGAATTTTCCTGAAAGAACAAACAATGCAACAGACCTCTTCAGTTTAATAGATACAGATTTCAAATAGGAGATAACGAAAATACTGAAGGCATTAAGAAAGGCTATTGACAGAAATGCAGAGTACTATCAAAAGGAGCTAGAAACTATAAGGGGGAGCCAAGAAAAATTTGAAAACTCATTTGCTGAGATGAAAGCTGAGCTAAAGGCAATGAATAGCAGAATGAATAACGCAGAGGAACAAATAAGTCATCTGGAAGACAGAAGAATGGAAATCACAAAATCAGAAGAGCAGACAGAAAGCCAAATGAAAAAAGAAATGAAAGCAATATCAGAGATCTATGGGATCACATAAAGCGTGCCAATCTACACATAATAGGGATTCCACGTGGGAACGAAAGAGAAAAGGGGATGGAAAACGTATTTCAAGATATTATGGCTGAACACTTCCCAAAACTAAAGAAGGAAACAGAAATCCAGGTACAGGAAGCACAGAGGGTTCCAAACAAGATGAACTCAAACAGACCTACACCAAGACATATTATAATTAAATGGCAAAATTTAAAGGTAAAGAGAGGATTCTAAAGGCAGCAAGAAAAAAACAAAGACTTAATTACAAGGGTACCCCCATAAGGCTATAAGTTGATTTCTCTACAGAAAAGTTGCAGGCCAGAAGGGAGTGGCAAGATATATTCAAAATCCTAAAAGGGAAAAATCTGCAACCTAGGATACTCTACCCATCAGGATAATCATGTAGAATAGAAGGAAAGATCTCTCAGACAAGCAAAATCTAAAAGAATACAGCAATCCTAAATCTATTCTAAAAGAAATATTAAAAGGTCTTCTCTACACAGAAAAGAAGCAAGAATCTATAGGAAAGAGAAAATCACAATTGGAAAATAAACCACTTAAATAAGCCCATACACAGATTTTTAAAAATCAAAACACTTTTGGGAAGAGGATGATAACCACAATGAACAACAAAAGGACAAACAAGAAGATGCAAAAGAGGACATCAAAATCATAAAAGGTTGGGGAGAAGAGTAAGAAAATGTAGAGTTTTTTCTTTTATTAGAATGTGTTTGAGCCTATATGACTCTCACTCTAAAGCAAGTAGATATAGGAAGGGGGTTAGACTCGAAAAACAGGGTAACCACAGATCAAAAACATCCAATAGATTCACTAAAACCAAAAAGAAAAAAACACAAGCATAAAATAAAAGGAAATTATCAAACTACAAAAAGACAAAGAAAGGAACAGAGAAGAAGCACAGAATCAACTGGAAAACAAGGTTTAAAATAGCAATAAATTCATATATATATATATATATATATATATCTCAATAATTACCTTAAATGTCAATGGACTAAATGCTCCAGTCAAAAGACATAGAGTGGCAGATTGGATTTAAAAAAAAAACAAAACAAACAAGAGCCTATAATATACTGCCTACAAGAGACCCACTTCAGGGTAAAGGACACACATAGATTGAAAGTGAGGGGATCGAGAAAGATGTTTCATGCAAATGGAAATGACAAGAAAGTGGGGGGTGCATAGTCATGTCAGACAAAATAGACTTTAAAACAAAGGCCATAAAGAAAGATAAAGAGGGACACTATATAATGGTGAAAGGATCAATACACGAGGAGGATTTTACACTCGTCAACATACATGCACCGAATATAGGAACACCTGAATACAGAAAACGACTACTAACAGACATAAAGGGAGAAATCAACAGGAATACAATAAGAGAAGGAGAATTTAACACCCTTCTCACAGCAATGGAGATATCTTCTATACAGAAAATCCACAAGGCAAGAGAGATCCTAAATGATACAATAGAACAGTTAAACTTAATTGATATTTTCAGGACATTACATTAAAAAAACCAGAATGAACATTCTTGTCAAGTGCACATGGAACATTCTCTAGGACTGACCACATGCTAGGGCACAAAACAAAACCTCAAAAATTTAAGAGTATAGAAATTATTTCAAGCATCTTCTCTGACCACAAGGACAGGAAACTAGAAATCAAACACGGGAAAAGAAATGAGGGAAAAAACGACTACATGGAGCCTAAACAACATGCCACTAAAAAACTGTGGGTCAACAAGGAAATCAAAGACGGAATTAAAGGAATTAAAAAATACCTTGAGGCAAATGACAATGAAAACACAACCATACAAAATCTATGGGATGCAGCAAAAGCAGGTCTGAGAGGGAATTTCATAGCGATACAGGCCTTCCTCAGAAAACAAGAAAAATCTCAAATAGACAACTTAACTAACCACTTCAAAAAATTAGAAAAAGAAGAATAAATAAAACCTAAAGTCAGCAGAAGGAAGGAAATAATAAAGACCACAGAGGAAATAAATAAAACAGGTATTAAAAAAATAGAAAAAAAAAACAATAAAACCAAGAGCTCGTTCTTGGAAAAGGTCAACAAAATTGACAAACCTCTGGCCAGGCTCAGCAAGAAGAAAAGAGAGAGAACCCAAACAAACAAAATAAGAAATGAAAAAGGAGACATAACAACTGATACCGCAGAAATACAAAAAACATAAGGGAATACTATGAACAATTATATGCCAACAAATTTGACAACCTAGAAGAAATGGACAAGTTTCCAGAAACATACAGCCCACCAAAACTGAATTACTAAGAAACAGATAATTTGAACAGACTGATCACTAGAAGTGGAATAGAATCTGTAAAAAAAAAAAACAAACAAATCACCCTGATACCAAAACCAGACAAAGACATCACCAAAAAAGAAAATTACAGGTCAATATCTTTGATGAATATAGATGAAAAAATTATCAACAAAATATTAACAAACTGAATCCAACAACACACACACAAAAGATCATACACCACAACCTAGTGGGATTCATCCCAAGTTCACAAGGATGGTTCAACATACACAAATCAATCAATGTGATACACCACATCAACAAAAGAAAAGACAAATACCACATGATCATCTAAATAGATGCAGAAAAAGCATTTGAAAAATTCAACAGCCATTCATGAAAAAAACTCTTACCAAAGTGGGTATAAAGGGATCACATCTCAACATAATAAAAGCCATTCGTTTATGACAAACCCACAGCCAATATAACACTCAACAGGGAAAAGCTGAAAGCCTTCCAGCTAAAATCTGGAACAAGGCAAGGATGCCCACTCTCACCTCTTCTATTCAGCATAGTATTGGAAGTCCTAGCCACAGCAATCAGAGAAGAAAAAGAAATAAAAAGTATCCAAATTGGAAGTGAAGAAGTAAAATTGTCATTATATGCAGACGACACGATACTATATAGAGAAAACCCTAAAGACTCCACACAAAAACTACTAGAGCTGATAAACGAAGTCAGCAAGGTAGCAGGATGCAAGATTAACATACAGAAATTGACTGCATTTCTTTACACTAACAATGAAATATCAGAAAGGGAATGTAAAAAAAAAAAAATACCTTTTAAAATTGCACCCCCAAAAATAAAATACTCAGGAATAAACCTGAGCAAGGAGGTGAAAGACTTATACACTGAGAACTATAAAACATTAATAAAGGAAATTGAAAATAATTAAAAATATGAAAAGATATCCCATGCTCTTGGAGTGGAAGAATCAATATTGTAAAAATGGCCATACTACCCAAAGCAATCTACAGATTTAATGCGATCCCAATCAAATTACCCATGACATATTTCACAGTACTAGAACAAATAAACCTAAAATTTATATGGAACCATAAAAGACCCAGAACTGCCAAAGAAATCCTGAAGAAAAAGAACAAAGCAGGTGGCACAACCCTCCCAGACCTCAGACAATACTACAAAGCTACAGTAATCAAAATGGCATGGTTTTGGCACAAAAAAACATATATGGATCAATGGAAGAGAATAGAGAGCCCAGAAATAAACCCACACACCTACAGTCAATTAAACTTCAACAAACGAGGCAAAAGTATACAATGGGAAAAAGACAGGCTCTTCTGCAAGTGGTGTTGGGAAAGTTGGACAGCTGCATGTAAATCAATGAAGTTAGAACACACGCTCACACCATACAGAAAAATAAACTCAAAATGGCTTAAAGACTTAAACAGAAGACATGACACCATAAAATTTCTACAAGAGATCATAGGCAAAACGTTCTCTGACATAAATCATACAAATGTTTTCTTAGGTCAGTCTCCCTAGGCAATAGAAATTAAATAAAAAATAAACAAATGGGACCTAATGAAACCTACAAGCTTTTGCACAGCAAAGGAAACCATAAACAACATGAAAAGACAACTTATGGAATGGGAGAAATTTTTGCAAATGACCTACAAGGGCTTAATTTCCAAAACATACAAACAGCTCATACAAATCAACACCACCACCAAAAACACAAATCAAACAATGGGCAGAAGACTTAAATAGACATTTCTCCAAAGAAGAAATACAGATGGTCAATAGGCACATGAAAAGACGCTCAACATTGCTAATTATTAGAAAATGCAAATCAAAACTACAATGAGGTACCACCTCACACGGGTGAGAATGGCCATCATCAAAAAGTCTACACACAATAAATGCTGGAGAGGTTGTGGAGAAGAGGGAACCTGGAAATTCCCTGGCAGTCCAGTGATTAGGACTCTGTGCTTTCACTGCTGAGGATGTGGGTTCAATGCCTGGTAGGGGAACTAAGATCCCACAGGCCACGTGGCGTGGCCAAAAAAAAAAAAAAAGAAATTTTAAAAGGAGAAAACGGAACCCTCCTACACTGTTGGTGGGAATGTAAGTTTGTACATACATTATGGAGAACAGTATGGAGATTCCTAAAAAACGAAAAATAGATCTATCATATGATCCAGCAAACCCACACCTGAGCATATATCCAGAGAAAACTCTAATTCAAAAAGATACATGCACACCAATGTTCATAGCAGCACTATTTACAGTGGCCAAGACATGGAATCAACCTAAATGTCCATCAACAGATGAATGGATAAAGAAGATGTGGTACATATATACAATGGACTATGACTCAGCCATAAAAAGAATGAAATAATGCCTTTTGCAACAATATGGATAGACCTAGAGATTATCATACTAAGTGACGTAAGTCAGACAAAGACAAATATAATATGATATCATCTATATGTAGAACCTAAAACTACATGAAGGGAAAAACAACAAGTGAGCTATCACACCTCTTTCCAACTTGATCTCCGGGCTGAGTATCACAGGAAGGCTGTTATTAGTTCAGCTCTGGACGCCCCACCACACTCTGGGCCAACTGCTTTGGCTCCCGGGCTGCCAGCCCCTCGTGGGCTGCTGCTCTGGAGATGCTGGTTACACCTGCTGTTAGTGGATGATCCCTTCATCCGTGCACAACTGCAGTTCAGTCAAGATTTTTGGATGAAAACCGAAAAGGGAAAGACTGCAAAAAGTAAAAATGCAAAAAAAAGATTCGGAGAAATATGAATTAGGTACAAAGAAATTTCGCAAATTATGGTGCTTGACTCTAGAAAATTAGTTTTCTCTCAGTTTACACTGCTTTGGGGTCTTATTTTATGTATTTAACTGAATTAGGAATCGAGATATGTTGAAGGAGAATAAACGGGTAGGTGTGGTTTTTATATCTGTCACTGCATTTTATCGGCTACTATATCCCACATAAGAATCTCTGGATGATACTGCTATATACAGGTGGAAGAAATGGCAATATCACAGTCCTCACACGGAGAACACAAATGAAAAATGGTTACTCATAAAATGATTAAAAATAATTCATCGTTAACAAATTTAAATTTCTTTTATTTAGCATGATTTGGTTTCCTAAAATACCTCGCATGGAGGATAAATATAAGAGAGGTTGGTTGGGGGAAAAAAAAAAAAAAAACACTCAACAATGTCCCTATTCTTTAAGAAACCACCAGAGGAGAGAAAAGGAATCAATTGGAAATACTTAAAAATTAAGATCAAATTACTTTCAAGAGCCTAAGATAATACAATCAAAAGCGTACTTAAATGTATTCATGGAGAAATAAGTTACAGAAATTGAACCAAAAAGGGACTTTAGAAGAATTGAAGAAATGTGGGTCATCAGTGTGGTTTCCTCCCCAAATGACTAGGCTTCCCATAGTGTTTCCTCTTGGACTTTTAAGGGACAGCTAATCCTACCGCTAAGAAAATGGTTTCAATCATGAAGGGGAAAAAGCTAATTTTTATTACTAGAAAATGGAATGGAATGATACAACCAGTGAAAATAGCTTACTACACCAAATTTCCGAAGAGTTCTTTTTACAAATGAGTTTATAAAAAAATCTTACTTGAAATACTCATTAACTTCTTGCCATATTGTTGTTTTTTTGTTTGTCTTCCTTTTTTAAAAAATTGGGCCCGCTGCCGGTCAAGCTTCTGCTGCCTCAGGTTGCTGCCCTCATCATCTAAGACACTGTAGGGAATCCAGTCGGAACGCGGCTTGCAAGTCATGTCTCTCGGGGGCCGGGCGGCAGCTGCGGCTCCGGAGGCCGGGGCCCGCGGGGGTCGGCGCGGGGGCCCTGCTCAGCTCCCGGGCCGCCCAGGGCCGCATCCTTCCGGGCCGGGGCCTTGGGCCCCGCCGAGGCCCGCGCTGCACGCCAGGGTCCCGGCCGCGGGCTCGGCGAGCGACCGCCTGCGCGGCGCGACGGGCGAAGCGGCGGAGTGCGCGGTGCCGCCGC